>NC_037672.1:126395839-126548482 GCF_003255815.1 Theropithecus gelada
GTGTATAAGAATGCTTGTGATTTTTGCACATTAATTTTGTATCCTGAGACTTTGCTGAAGTTGCTTATCAGCTTAAGGAGATTTTGGGCTGAGACAATGGGGTTTTCTAAATATACAATCATGTCATCTGCAAACAGGGACAATTTGACTTCTTCTTTTCCTAACTGAATACCCCTGATTTCTTTCTCTTGCCTAATTGCCCTAGCCAGAACTTCCAACACTATGTTGAATAGGAGTGGTGAGAGAGGGCATCCCTGTCTTGTGCCAGTTTTCAAAGGGAATTTTTCCAGTTTTTGCCCATTCAGTATGATATTGGCTGTGAGTTTGTCATAAATAGCTCTTATTATTTTGAGGTACGTTCCATCAATACCGAATTTATTGAGCGTTTTTAGCATGAAGGGCTGTTGAATTTTGTCAAAAGCCTTTTCTGCATCTATTGAGATAATCATGTGGTTCTTGTCTTTGGTTCTGTTTATATGCTGGATTATGTTTATTGATTTGCGAATGTTGAACCAGCCTTGCATCCCAGGGATGAAGCCCACTTGATCATGGTGGATAAGCTTTTTGATGTGTTGTTGAATCCGGTTTGCCAGTATTTTATTGAGGATTTTTGCATCGATGTTCATCAGGGATATTGGTCTAAAATTCTCTTTTTTTGTTGTGTCTCTGCCAGGCTTTGGTATCAGGATGATGTTGGCCTCATAAAATGAGTTAGGGAGGATTCCCTCTTTTTCTATTGATTGGAATAGTTTCAGAAGGAATGGTACCAACTCCTCCTTATACCTCTGGTAGAATTCAGCTGTGAATCCATCTGGTCCTGGACTTTTTTTGGTTGGTAGGCTATTAATTATTGCCTCAATTTCAGAGCCTACTATTGGTCTATTCAGGGATTCAACTTCTTCCTGGTTTAGTCTTGGAAGAGTGTAAGTGTCCAGGAAATTATCCATTTCTTCTAGGTTTTCCAGTTTATTTGCGTAGAGGTGTTTATAGTATTCTCTGATGGTAGTTTGTATTTCTGTGGGGTCGGTGGTGATATCCCCTTTATCATTTTTAATTGCGTCGATTTGATTCTTCTCTCTTTTCTTCTTTATTAGTCTTGCTAGTGGTCTGTCAATTTTGTTGATCTTTTCAAAAAACCAACTCCTGGATTCATTGATTTTTTGGAGGGTTTTTTGTGTCTCTATCTCCTTCAGTTCTGCTCTGATCTTAGTTATTTCTTGCCTTCTGCTAGCTTTCGAATGTGTTTGCTCTTGCTTCTCTAGTTCTTTTAATTGCGATGTTAGAGTGTCAATTTTTGATCTTTCCTGCTTTCTCTTGTGGGCATTTAGTGCTATAAATTTCCCTCTACACACTGCTTTAAATGTGTCCCAGAGATTCTGGTATGTTGTATCTTTGTTCTCATTGGTTTCAAAGAACATCTTTATTTCTGCCTTCATTTCATTATGTACCCAGTAGTCATTCAGGAGCAGGTTGTTCAGTTTCCATGTAGTTGAGCGGTTTTGATTGAGTTTCTTAGTCCTGAGTTCTAGTTTGATTGCACTGTGGTCTGAGAGACAGTTTGTTATAATTTCTGTTCTTGTACATTTGCTGAGGAGTGCTTTACTTCCAATTATATGGTCAATTTTGGAGTAAGTACGATGTGGTGCTGAGAAGAATGTATATTCTGTCGATTTGGGGTGGAGAGTTCTATAGATGTCTATTAGGTCTGCTTGCTGCAGAGATGAGTTCAATTCCTGGATATCCTTGTTAACTTTCTGTCTTGTTGATCTGTCTAATGTTGACAGTGGAGTGTTGAAGTCTCCCATTATTATTGTATGGGAGTCTAAGTCTCTTTGTAAGTCTCTAAGGACTTGCTTTATGAATCTGGGTGCTCCTGTATTGGGTGCATATATATTTAGGATAGTTAGCTCTTCCTGTTGAATTGATCCCTTTACCATTATGTAATGGCCTTCTTTGTCTCTTTTGATCTTTGATGGTTTAAAGTCTGTTTTATCAGAGACTAGGATTGCAACCCCTGCTTTTTTTTGTTCTCCATTTGCTTGGTAAATCTTCCTCCATCCCTTTATTTTGAGCCTATGTATGTCTCTGCGTGTGAGATGGGTCGAGTGAGCAGTCTCTTTAAGCCAATTCCTAAAAAGTACCAACAGCTTCCATTTTCACCCGAAATATCTAGTGGATCTTTGACATTCTCAATGATAAAAGAGATCCTGGGCTGGGCCTGGTGGCTCACGCCTGTAATCCCAGCACTTGGGAGGCCAAGGTGGGCAGATCACCTGAGGTCAGGAGTTCGAGACCATCCTGGCCAACATGGCGAAACCCTACCTCTACTAAAAATACAGAAATCAGTCAGGCATATGGGCATATGCCTGTAGTCCCAGCCACCTGGGAGGCCGAGGCAGGAGAGTCACTTGAACCTGCGGGGGCGGAGGTTGCGGTGAGCTGAGGTCCTGCCACTTCACTCCAGCCTAGGCGAAAGAGCACAACTCTGTCTTAAAAAAAAAAAAAAAAAATCCAGAGAGGGGGGTTCCCTGATCTTGAGGGTGGGAGTTCTCTAGTCCGCTCTCCGCTTCTCTCCGTACGAGCTCCATTCCTCTGCAAGCAAGCGGTGGAGTCGATAATGCCTGGATTTCTACTCAGAGGGCCTGGCTTTGCTACTGGGCTCCTTTCCCGACAAGCTAAGTGATGTGAGTGAGCAATTTAATCCTTCTGAGCCTTGTTTCCTTTTGTGAAAAAGGGAATCACTAGGATTATGAAAAAACAAACAAACAAACAAAAAAGATAATTGGGACTAATGTGAGGACAGTATAAAATAATGAATATAAAATGCCCTGTACATATAATATTTTAAAATACCAGGGAAGGTGGTGTGAGCCCATAGTCCCAGCTACTCAGGAGACTGAGGTGGAAGGATCGCTTGCGCCCAGGAGTTTGAAGCCAGCCTGGGGAACATAGTGATACCCCATCTCTAATTTTAAAATGTTGTTATTATTTTATCTCTGTGTAATTAATCTACTTTCCTGCCCACCCCCATGCCATTTTTCCCTTGATTTGGCCCTGCCGCCACAGATCTGCCTCTCTGCCGCATCCCAGGCCCTAGTTGTTCTCTTTGATCGGACTGATTCTCCTCTGACCTCATGCTTACTGGCTGGCCTGTAGTTTCTTACTCTGCAAAGGTCATTCAACTATTCACTTAGGTCTTTTTATGCCCTTATTTATCTCTGGCCTTGCCAAGGTTTGTTACTTATTTTTTTCAGGCCCTAGCTGTTGTAATATCCTCCCAACTGGATCCTAGGTCTTGGTCTCCTAGGTGATAATTTTTGGGTGCCTTTTAATGATGTTAACTTCTTCCTAAGCCTACTGAGAAAAATCACTCTCTCCAAGAGCTTCCCTCTAGAACTGTATTTCTTAAATGGGCCACCTGTACCAGAATCACCTGGGGACTAACAGAAGTGCAGACCTCTGTGTCCTACCCAGACTGACTGCATCAGGTTCTTCATAGGGGCTAAAGTCCACCTGTCTTTTGAAAAAACATTTTGGAGATGCTTGGACACACTGAAGAGTTTTCCTACCACTTCTTCTCTCATCCAGATCCTTAGTGCTTGCCCTCTATAACAGTAACAGCAATGCTTACAATCATTAACAACGTACGTCAATGGTTTGCTAAGAACTACTCTAAATGCTTTTACATTCATTATTTCATTCTTAAAACAAATATATGAGGTAAGGATGTATTATGGCTACCATTTTTTCATATTAGTAGACTGTACCAATACTACCAGTAAGTATAAAAACTGGGATTCAGTTTCTGGTTTAATGTCAGATGCTTTTTTTTTTTTTTTTGAGATAGGGTCTTGCTTTGTCCCCCAGGCTGGGGTGAATTGGCACCATTACAGTTCACTGTACCCTTGACCTCCTGGGCTCAAGTGATCCTCCTACCTCAGCCTCCTGAGTAGCTGGGACTACAGGGTGCACCACCATACCCAGCTAATTTTTTAATACATTCTTTTGCAGAAAGAGTCTCATCATGTTACCCAGGCTGGTCTTGAACTTCTGGGTTCAAGTGATCTTCCCACCTTGGCCTCCCAAAATGCTGGGATTGCAGGCATGAGCCACCGTGTCCAGTCCGGATGCTGTATTTTGAATTACTACATTACCACTGTCTCTGTACTTGGAACTTGAATTTGCTTCTTATCTGTGGACTTCTTGGCTTTGATATTGGTCTGGCTTATTCCACATGCCTATTTGCTGACTTCCATGATAGTACCCTCTGCCTGCCCAGAATCCTGTTCTTCATCATCCCTCCTAATTGGGCTTCTCTCTCTCAGAATTTTTTCCTTCTTCTTTGTTTAGGTATAACTCAGGTTCTTGGTAAGATCACTTCATCCTTTGGGATTTAAATAAAATTAGCATAAACACTGTAACTCTTACAATGTGGAAAGGTCAACTGAAGCCTCTACCAATATATCTGTGAATTCAATGAGGCTTATGTTCTTATGGTCATTTGTTCCTGAGGACTCTCAAATTCATTTGTCCCATTTTCTCCAGTGGTTCTATTGACCCTAAGCTAATCCATCCCTGGAACCTAGTCCCTTTTCCTTGATTTCCCCAAATTCTTTTCTTGGAATGCACTGCATGCGTGTGTCTATGTGTACATGTAGAAATGTTATGAATTTGAATTGGTATAAAGGATTACATGGAATTAAGTTAAGATTAGATGTTAGATTTCCTGTTCCTTTCTAAAAGAGTTCCTTTTTCTTGTCGAAAGAGATCTTCCAGTTGCTAAATTTCTCTGTAGGCTATCATGTTGACTATGTCCCCGATTCCTGTTCTTCATTTTTCCCTTCTCTACCTTTCTTCATTCTAGAATTCTAAGAGGCATCACAAGGCTTAATTGCAGGGTGGGTGTTACAAACAATGAGTGTTATATGAATACCAATTTCACTGTCAGATCCAGCGGCCAAGTATTGAAAAGGATGGATTTATTAAAATTCATTTCAACAGAAGTATCACTTCTCAGTAACCCAGTTCAGCCATTCTATTGTGCCTAATATAACATTTAAGTGTACATGCTTTTATCCAACACTAAATATGTATTCTTGGACCCCTCTCTTGTGCTGTCTTCTCCACATGAGGGTAAATATTTGTGGGGAGGAGGCCTTAGGAGATGGTGGGAAGGCAAATGGGATGGACTTGGCATCACTCCTACTAAGATGAAAGATAGGTGAAGTCATTTGGATCAAAATACCTACTCATGAACAGTCTGCTAGCATAGGCCCTGGGTATAGCTACTGCCATTCTTCTCATCTCTTCAGCTATTAAGGCTGGATCTGGCGTATGTCGTGGGATGTCTCCGTTTCCTCATTTTTCATAAACTCTTTGACTCCATTGCAGTGTCTACTTCCAATAAAACCACTAATACTATTCTCATTAAGGTCACAAGTGATGTTTGTAACATTATTTTCAATGGAAAATTATTTGTCCTCTTTGTTTTAAACCTCGTAGCAATGATTGGTATACTTACTCTCTCCTTTTTGTTTTTGTTTTTTAAATTTTTAACAGCTTCATGAAGCAAATTCATCTATTTTAAATGTACATATCGTTGGGTTTTGGTAAATGTATGCAGCCATCAAGGCATTACTACAATTCAGTTTAAGACTGACTGTATCATCCCCAAATGTTCCCTTATGCTCCTTATGTACCCAACTGTCCCCAGGAAATCAGTAATCTGCTTTCTGTCATGACTTTTGACATTTAAAAAATTTCATATAAATAGTGAATAATATAGTATGTACAAATTTGTCTGGTCCCTTTCGCTTAGCATGATATTTTGGAATTCACTCATATAGTTGCATGTATCAGCTGTTCATTCTTTTTTATTGCTGAGTAATGGTGTGTTGTTTGGATACATATTTTGTTTATCTACTTGTTGAACATTTGTATTATTTTCAGCCTTTGGTTATACTGAATAACTCTGCTATAAACATTCACGTAAAAGTTGTGTGAACATATGTTTTCATTTCTCTTGAGTAGATATTTAGAAGAATCATGTGATTCATGTTCAATTTTATAAGCAACTGCCAAGCCGGTTTAAAAAGTATCTGTACTGCAAAAGAAACTGTCATCAGAGTGAACAGGCAACCTACAGGATGGGATAAAATTTTTGCAATCTACCCATCTGAAAAAGATCTAATATCCAGAATTTACGAGGAACTTAAACAAATTTACAAAAAAACCCAAACAACCCCATTAGAAAGTGAGCAAAGGATATGAAGAGAAACTTCTCAAAAGAAGACATTTATATGGCCAACAAACATATGAACAAAAGCTCAACATCACTGGTCATCAGAGAAATGCAAATCAAAACCACAATGAGATACCATCTCATGCCAGTCAGAATGGTGATTATTAAAAAGTCAGGAAACAATAGATGATGGCGAGTCTGTGGAGAAATAGGAACACTTTTACACTGTTGGTGGGAGTGTAAATTAGTCCAACCATTGTTGAAGACAGTATGGTAATTCCTCAAGGATCTAGAACCAGAAATACCATTTGACCCAGCAATCCCATTACTGGTTTTATACCCAAAGGAATATAAATAATTTTACTACAAAGACACATGCACACATATGTTTATTGCAGCACTATTTACAATAGCAAAGACATAGAACTAGCCAAAATGGCCATCAATGATAGAGAAAGTGGATAAAGAAAATGTGATACATATACACCATGGAATACTATGCAGCCATAAAAAGGAATGAGATCACGTCCTTTGCAGGGGCATGGATGAAGCTGGAAACCATCATCCTCAGCAAAGTAATGCAGGAACAGAAATCCAAACACTGTATGTTCTCACTCATAAGTGGGAGTTGAACAATGAGAACACATGGACACAGGGAGGGGAACATCACACACCAGGGCCTCTTGTGGAGTGTGGGTGAGTGGAGGAGACTTAGAGGAAAGGTCAGTAGGTGCAGCACACCACCATGGCACACGTATACCTATGCAACAAACCTGCATGTTCTGCACATGTATCCCCTGCCCTTTTTTGGAAGAAAAAAACTTGTTTACAAAAAGGTAGTGGCTGTGCCACTTTGCCTTTCTCTCAACAAGGCATGAAGATTTCAATTTCTTTGCAGCATCAGTGACACTTTCATTTTAATTATTCTAGTGGATGTGTAGTAGCACCTCATTGTGGGTTAAATTTGTTTTTCCTAATGATCAATGATGTTTTTAGCCTGTCATGTGTTTGTGGGCCATTCATACATTTTCTTTTGTAAAACGTATGTTTAAATATTTTACAAATTTAAAGAATTGAGTTAGTTATATTCTTATTGAGTTATAAAAGGTTTTTTAAAAAATATATGTATTCTGAATGAAAGTTCTTTTCATATATATATGTGTGTGTGTGTGTGTGTGTGTGTGTGTCTTACTAATAAAGTTTTCCAATCTGTGGCTTGCCTTTTATTTCTGTTTATAGAAACCCATAGGCCGGGCTCAGTGGCTCACGCCTGTAATCCCAGCACTTGGGAGGCCCAGGCGGGCAGATTACCTGAGGTGAGGGGTTCAAGACCAGCCTGGCCAACATGGTGAAACCCCATCTCTACTAAAAATACAAAAATTAGCCAGACGTGGTGCCACACACCTGTAATCCCAGCTGCTCTGGAGGTTGAGGCAGGAGAATTGCATGAGACCAGGAGGCGGAGTTTGCAGTGAGCTGAGATCATGCCACCGTACTCCAGTCTGGCCGACAGAGTGAGACTCTATCTCAAAAACAAACAAACAAACAAAAACAAACAAAAAAAGCAAACAAAAACAAAAACCCATAAGCTAAAGTACTTAATTTTGGTGAAGTCTAATTTTCCTTTTTTTCTTTTATGGCTAGTGTTTGTTATGTGCTGCATAAAAATATTTGCCTAATCCAAGATCACAAAAGTTTCTCCAGTGTTTCTCCTTAGGTGTCCTAGAATTTTATAGTTTTATCTGTTATACTTAGGACTATAATCCATTTTGAATTAATATTTCTATATGGTATAAGAAATCAGTCAAGGGTTTTAAAAAATATATGGATATATAGTAATTTCATAACTATAAAAAGTAAGAATTCCAAGACTCTCTTTTCCCTGTAGAATTAATTTGGTAGCTGTAAAAAATCAATTGACCATATAAGTGTGAGTCTATTTCTGTACTCTAATGTCTATTTTTATGTCATTACCATACTATCTTGACTAATGTAGGTTTAAGTCTTAAAATCAGCTTATATATGTTTTTTACTTTTTAAAATAAAATTATCCTGGTTATTCCAGGTATTTGCATTGTCATATATTTTTAGAATTGACTTACCAATTTCTCCCAAAAGCCTATGAGAATTTTGATTGCAATTAAATTGCAAATTGAGCTATTGATCAACTTTGGGGAGAATGGCTATCTTAACAGTATTGAATCTTTTAATCAATGAACATTGAATATTTCCATTTTTAAAAATGTTTTAAATTTTTTCTCGGCAATCTTTTTAGTTTCCATTGTACAGGTCTTGCATACCATTTATAAGGCATTTTGTTTTTTATTTAAATTGTTTTGCTAAATGTTTTATTTAGGCTTTTATAGATGGATTTTTTTTTTTAATTTCAAGTTCAGATTGTTTGCTGCTAGTATATATAAACCTACAACTCATTTCTATATATTGATCTATTATGACCTTGATAAATTTACTTACTTTAGTATCTGTGTTGTGGATTTCTTTTTTTTTTTTTTTTTTTGTTGAGACGAGTCTTGCTCTGTCGCCCAGGTTAGAGTGCAGTGGTGTGATCTCAGCTTACTGCAACCTCTACATCCCGGGTTCAAGCAATTCTCCTGCCTCAGCCTCCCAAGTAGCTGGGGTTACAGGCACATGACACCATGAAAGGCTAGTTTTTGTATTTTGGTGAGACGAAATACAAATACGTCTCACATGGTGAGACGGGGTTTCACCATGTTGGCCAGGCTGGTCTCAAACTCTTGACCTTGTGATCTGCCTGCTTTGGTCTCCCAAAGTGCTGGGATTACAGGTGGGAGCCACCCCACCTGGCCTATGTTGTAGATTTCTTAGAATTATCTGCATACAAGACCATGTTGCAAAAAAAGAACATTTTCCTTTTCTAATTTGCATGCCTTTTATTTCTTTTCCTTGTCTTATTGCACTGGCTTGGATATTTAGTACAAGGTTAACAAAGTGAGGTATCCTTATCTTCTTTTTCTCATATTAGGCAGAAAGCACTGCACTGTGCTGCTAAATATGATGCTAGCTGCAGGTTTTTCATAAATGCTCTTTATTAGGTTGAGGACATTCCATTCCCTTTCATTTTTAGTTCACTAAGACTTTTTATTGTAAATATGTATAATATGTTGCTGGATTCAATTTGCTAAAATTTTGCTAAGGATATTTGCATCCATTTTTATGAAGATTTTATGAAGAATATGGGTTGTAGTTTTCCGTTATGATGTCTTTGTTGGAGTAATGCTGGCCTAATAAAATGAATTGGAATTTATCTTTTCTTGTCTATTTCCTGCATATTTTGGAAGGATTCTTACAATTTCTTTCTTAAATATTTTGTAGAATTCTTCATATAGTCATTTGGGCCTGATGCTTTCTTTAAAGGAGGATTTTTAAAGAGTTATGACTTCATTTTATTTCACTTTATATAAATCCATTCAGAGTTTTAAAACTTTTAAAAAGTGAGTATTAGCAGCATGTGACATTAGTTACTAACATTAGTAACATTAGACTTTCAAGGAATCTGTCTGTTTTATTTACATTGTCAGATTGATTCATGCAACATTGTCTATAACATTCTCATAATCATTTTGATTTTCATAATGTCAGTAGTAATGTTGCCTTTACCATTCCAGATATTGCTAATTTAAATCTCTTTTTTCTGTTCTTTGTCAGTCTATGTAAATGTTTATTTTCTTTATTGATATTTTAAAAGACTCAGCTTTTAGTTTCATTGATTTTTTTCTATTATCTTTTCTCTATTTCACTAATTTCCATTCTGATCTTTATTATTAACTTCCTTCTACATAATTGATATTTAATGTCATCTCCTTCTCCTCCTCTTCCTCCTCCTCCTTGTTCTTCTCTACTTAAGGTAGAAGCTTTGATAATTGACTTGAGGCCTTTCCTCTTTTTTAGTATAAGTGTTTAGTACTATAAAGTTTTCTGTAAGCACTGCCTTAGATATAGCCTACAAATCTTGAGATGTTGTGTTTTTATATTGGTTCAGTTTAAAACATTTTCTAAATTTCTCTGTGATTTTTTTTTTCTTTGACTCATAGATGATTTAGAGGTTTTATACTCATTTGGGGTTTTCCAACGTTTCTTTCTGTGACTGATTTCTAATGCTATTTTGGTCAGAAAACTTACCCTGTGTGATTTCGATGCCTTAAAATTATCGAAACTTATTTATTGCCAGCATGATCTATCTTGGTGAATATCGTATTTGCTCTTGAAAGGAACGTGTCTTCTGTTGTTGGATAGAGTGTTCTATAGATGTCAAGTTGTTTGGTAGGGTTTTTCAATTCTTTTACATTCTTTATATATTCAAGCTGCGTGTGGGCTGAGGCATGCATTCAAAGGCACAACATATTTACACATCTCCTCAGGCTTTCTGTATTTGCCAGGCTCCCTGAAGGTCTCCTGCATTCATGCCTAACATGGAAGTTATCGAGGATGTTTGGGGAATTTGTTATATCAGTACTTCTGTGACTCTTTCACTTCCCACATCTCACAGTTAAATTTTTCGTTGTTCTCTTGCCTGCCCTGAACTGGATCTACCACCCTGATAAATAAAGATATAGGTGTTTTTTAGCGTGAGCTGCATTGGATTGAAATGGCCTCTGGCAAGAAGGCTGCCCATTCACAGCTGAGTAGCACTTTGTTATGAGTAAACAATTCTGAGGTTGTTCCTTGCCTTTGGTTGTTTTCCAGCGCCCAAACATTGTTATTTTTAATAATGTTGCCCACTTTAGTACTTGATTTACGTGGAATGGAAAAACCTAGTCTTCTTATGCCATCATTACCACAAGTAGATTTCTATTCCTTCCCTTAGAAACATTCTATTTTCTTGGCTGTCATGACAAAATATCTTGTTACTTTTCTGGCCATTCTTTCTTCAAGTTTCCCTTAAATATTAGAATGTTTTAGCCTTTAGGATAAGTCACCTTTAAAAGGCGTAGGTTTTTGTTTGTTTGTTTTTTTGTTTTTTTGTCTTCTTATATCATACATTCCTCTTAGGTGATCTCATTTATTCATACAGCTTTAATTGCCACTGTATATTACTTCTAAAATTTTGTATCTCCAGCCTAGACCTTTTCTTTGAGCTCCAGGCACTTATATTTTCAAATTATCCTTTATCTTTATTTATCTCTTTTATTGGCAACTCAAAACACAAGTCCCAAATAGAATGCAATCTTTTCTCTCTAACCTGCTCTTCCTGCAGGATTTTTTTTTTTATCTTACTAATACTGTCATCATCCACCAATTTTCCTGATATGTCCTTAGTATATCCATCCATTCCTCTCCCTACACCTCCATAAATAACCAATCATCAAGTACTGCTAACTTCCTCTCCTGTCTCTGGCATATGACCACACATGTTCATTGCCATTGTCATCATATGAATCTAAACTATCAACTTTTTCTTGAAGTACTTAAGATCTTATTTCTTTATGAAACAGGGTCTCACTTTGTCATCCAGGCTGGAGTGCAGTGGCGCAATCACGGCTCACTGTAGCCTCTACCTCCTGGGGCTCAAGGGATCCTCCCACCTCAGCCTCCCAATTAGCCAGGACTACAAGCACGCACCACCACGCCCAGCTAATTTTTGTATTTTTTGTAGAGACAGTGTTTTGCCACGTTGCCCAGGCTTGTCTTGAACTCCTGGGCTCAAGCAATGTGCCCACCTCAGCTTCCCAAAGTGCTGGAATTAACAGGTGTGAGCCACTGTGTGCCTGGCCACCTCCTTATTTTTTTCTACAGTCTTGTTGGGTCATCTTTTAAAGAGATACATCTTGTTATCACCTTTCCTGAAAACATTTCTATATTTTTCTTGTGCTTTTAGGATGAAAAGTGAATCACTCCACATAGCCTATAGGACTCTGCATGGTCTGGTCTTTCCTGACCACTCCAGGGTCACATCATGCCACCCTCTGCTTCACCCTGGCACAAGGCAAAGGGTCTTCTTTCAGTTCCTCAAATATGGATCTTCCCTAACTCCCTGAAACAACCCTATTATTTGCATTTGAATACACTGTATCTCTTTATGACTTCTAGTGCATTTATCATGTAGTTATTTGTTTAAGAAGTTCCCTACATAGCTGTAGGCTCCGTACCCAAGGACCTGTGTCTGTTTTGCTCACCAATGTATCAACAATATCTAAGGGAATATCAAGCACAAATCAGGCTCACAGTAAAATTTGCTTGATGAATAAATGAATGCAAAAGAATACAATTTTGTACTTACTGGTCTTATGGCATCTATGTATTGTTTCTGATTCTCCGTATATCCAGTAGGATTAGAGAATCTTAGGATTATGCAATCAGGCCAGTACAAAGATTATAGAACTAAAACAGGGCAAATTCTTTCAGAGTTCCCTCCTCTAAACTGCCACTTGACTGCAGACAGTTCTCACTATCCTTAACTCAGCTCCTCACCTTTTCCTCATCTCTTTTCAGTATTTTAGGACTATTAGTTGGGGTTGGGTAGGAAGCTATTGGAATAGTGAAAAGAATTTCCATTATTTGGAAACGTCGGTCAGGTATTTATTAACAATTTTCCTTAATATTTTTGTTCTGTTTAGACACTGCAATTTTCATTGTGTTCAATATGGAAGTTTCTCCCTTTAAGGTTTAATATATGGTATTATCTACAAAATAGGGAAAACATACAGGCTCTGACACCAGCATATCCCACTTACTAGCTATGTGACCTTTAGGAAGTTTCCAAACCTTTCTATAGTTTTGTTACCTATAGGATGATGTAAATGATAGTACCTACTACATAGAATATGAAGACGAACTTATAAGAATGTTTGGCACTGATTAAATACTTAATAATTGTTAGCTTATATCTAATATCTGGATGTCAACTTAGTTTTTCTTGCCATCCCTCTCATTTTTCCTCCCAAGTTATAGACCTAATTATTACTTAATTTTATAGAACCAGAAATTTCGGGGGATCGGAATTCATTTCTTGATTCCTCAGTTAAATTATACATTTCCAGAAAGTAGGAACCATGCCCTATCACATAAAAAGTTTTCAGTAAGTGTTTGTGAATGGGCTTTCTTTAAAGGTATTATCTAATTCTGACTTTCCACTCAAGCTGTCTTTCCCTCAATTAGTTTAAATCAGTGTATTTGTTGTGTCCCATCAGAAACCCCCATTGTTTCTACTAGAGCAGGCTAATGTCAGAGATCATACCTTTTTAATTAGCACTAATTGAGGCAATTAGTTACCATTAGTAAGCAAGGCAAACACAGAATAAGCCAAGTTTGGACCTATGGGCTTTTTAAAGTCTGTGGTTTCTGGGACTTGCTGAAAATCCACTTATTAAAATGTTTAAAATATCAAGGACCATGAGACTGCTTTGCCATCAAAGCAAGGCCAAACAAAACAAAACATAGAAAAAAGAGTCGTCAGCATCACACAGGGTCACCAGCTGCTGTGGATACCTTTCAATCAGTTGGAGTTAGGAACTAATAGCGCAGCATACAGTTGATAGAGGTGAATGAAAATTAGGTCAATTGATTGAACTATTTTAACAGGTGCCAGGGTGCAAAAAAACACCAAAACCAAAAATCCTTAACTTGATGTCCTGACATCTTTAGGACAGTCAGCTGAAGTCAAATGTGCTTTCTGGGGGCTTGGTCAGCAAGCTGATCCATATTTGAAGGAAATTTTCCATTTCTCTAATTGGTTGATGTCATCCAGATAGTACCTACCTTAGTTTTGTTGCTGCTGCTCACTCTTATTCCCAGATGGAAGCACTCACATCAGAGGCTGGAAAGAGGAATGCTAGAGAGACTTTGCTTGGTTTTCTGTGGTCTTCCCACCTTCATTTCTCCATGGTGAGCAATGCTGATTGAGAAAGAAAGGGACAGTGGCATTCGTCAGAATCGCAGCTGCTTTAATCAGTGCCAAGAGCTCATAAGATCTGAGAACAACTCCCCAGCCTTTATTTTTCCTTATATGGTATTTACTATGTTGTCTTTCTGAAATTAAGGTAAAAATCAAACCCTTTTCCCTTTTCTTTCATAATTCAATTTTGAAAAGTTACTTATTTTTATTTTTCAAATTTTCTTGAACTCTATTTCTATGACTAACTTGAGTTGTAGTTTTTAAAAAATTCTACATCCCCCTCCCTATGGCCATTCAATTTTCTCTTGCACTCTATTTAAATATATTTCCAGAGAATGTGATAAGGCTGGTCAAAAAGTAGATAACTTGTAATCACTAACTTCAAGTAAATCATGGAAGATTAACTTTATCTTTCTATAAAAGATGGAATAGTGTGTGAAATGGGCAATTTGAATATTTTCAGGATAGAGGATTCTTGCCTTACTTGATTGCTTTAAACCAATTGGAGAGATAAAAAACATTGAACACTTGCTCTCCCCAGCTCTTCTCCTACCAGGCACTCTCTCTCTTTTATAGAGCTCACATTGACAACATAATGAACGCACCGCACAGCTGTCAAAGGAAATGTTTGAGCACTTGTGAAATTACAGGCTGCTGCAGAAATGACTTAAGCATGCCATTACCTCTTGCTGCATTTAGAACAAATAAGCCACCTGCCCTTTAGGTATTATCTGATCTGTTTGAATAGACTACTATATAGACCCACATAGAAGACTCCAAACATTTTCTTCTACAATTCTGCTCAAAGAACTGCAGCTTCAGCATCTCGCACTGTTTTCTCAGTGCCTTCCTCTCCAGCTCCAGCCTTTGCATACATTATATAAACAGTCACACATCTAGTCTCCTGTGCTAAAGAAAGCCTCATTTTTGTGATCACAGCTACCTAGCCTAGGGCTGCTGTACCTGAGAGCTGTGTTCGTCTGACTTCCAAACCTTGTGTACTCTCTTACCTCTAAAGCAAATTGTGTGATCATGAATCCACCTCACAACTAAAATGCCTTTTCCAGCAGACATAGATTGAGTGTCAGAAATGTTTTCTGATTGTATCATCAGTCTGAAATGGATAAATTAACTAAGCTATGATGGCTGCCTTACCATAGCTATTATCTCCTCAGCAAGGAAGAGCCTTTTAACTTTGTGCCCTCAGGAGCACTACCCTTGCCTCTCCATGCTCTTAGCATCACTGTGGTTCAAGGGCATTTAGTGCCTCCTGCACCTGACACATGAGACTGAGGAAGTCAAGAAAATTTAGATAAAGAGCTTATTTGCGAAGGTATGGGCAGGGTATTGAGAAACCATCAGGGATAATGTGGTATTATTAGAGGTGGCTACTACTGCTACCCTTAGGCCTGGAGGGGTGAGGGGAGAGAGCAGGTCCTGGACTGGGGGAGAGACATGGGGGGTGGGCTTGGAGGGGGCCCGCTGACAGGAGCCATGACTTTCCATTGGGACAGGACACAGCCACCCAAGGTAAACTTGCAGGGAGGGAACTGAGGAAATATGTACCCGAGCTTACTCTCCTCCTTCTCCTGGATCGCCTGTGGGCCCTTGCCTTTAGCTGAACATTAGAGGAAACTAGAGGAGGAGAGTTGGTGAGGCGGTCAGTCTCTCAGGAGAGAGAGCAGGTGCGGGAGAGAGGAACGTGGCTCTGAGGGCGTGCAGAAGATATTCAGCTCACCTTCTGAGGAGAATAAATATCTCATCCTAATGTTTTGTTCCATAGTTACCTCCCCCAATTTCCATTCATTTATCTTTTAAACTGCAGCCAAAGTATTATTCTTAAAGCATAGCTGATTGTATCATATCCTTACTGAAAGACTTTTAATGGCTCATTCCATAGAGCATAAAGTTCAAAATCTTTATCATGGAATTCAAGGCCACACGTATCTCCTTTCCAATGAACTTGTGAGCCTTTGCCAAACACCTCCCTTCTACCCCAATCTATTTCCTTAACCTGATAGTGTCCCAGGCTTTCCCCTCACCCCGTTCCTTTGTTCACTCTCTTCCCCTCATTTAGGTTGCTCTTAACTAACTCCTGATAAATTCTTCCTTCCTCATTAAGGTTGGTCTCAACACATCACATTTTCATGAAGCTGCTGTCTATCATCTTAGTCAGAAATAATCTTTCCTGCCAATATACTGCTATGACATTTTTATTTGTTATTTTTCCTGAGACATTATACACATTCTGTCTTATGATTCATTTTGGACATCTGAACATGCCTGTTGTTAGAATATGAACTGTACAACCCTCGCTTTATGGCTCTGGGTCTGATTAGAAAGAATTCCCGTTCACATGGGTAGAATTGTACTGGCTTGGGATATACCAGGAGTGGCCAGAGATGGATAGGATTCATGGGTGAGGACAGGTCGTGTCTGAGTAGGAATATAGATGGAAGGGCAAGAGGTGCTATTATTCTCAGGGGTGAATGAAGATCTGAATACACAAAAAAAAGCTGAAAAGGAATCAGCGGTTAGAACAGTTCTGGAAACAATGAGTGTTAGGGTGGAAATAATGTGAATGGGCACAACTCCCTGACCAGGGACTGAGTTGTGAGGTCCAGAGCTGTGCTGAGGGGTTCTGGTCCCGTGACATTGTTTCTCTGGCTGGCTGTAATGAAAGGAGTTGTTGGGTCAGTTCATAAGCATGAGTTCTTCAAAGGCAGGGGCCATGTTTTATTCATCTTTGTAGTTATTTGTCTCTCCTCCCCTTTGGTCCCCTTGACGTAGTGTCTGGAACTTAGCAGGTGCACTAAATATGTTTGTTGAAATGACTGGAAGTCAGCAGATTTTATTTATATAAAAATATTGTATGGAATGTAAAAAGATATATGTATACATAATGATGATATTTTAGGAACAGTTAAAAGATAGCCTGCTCTAAATATTTTTAAGAGTGCATCTTTTCTACGTTCAGTGTTGCATTTTTTCTACGTTCAGTGTAGGCTGTTATACTGCCCCCAGGTAAACTTGATTTCAGTAATGTCTGCATAACTGGGGTGCATTGGATACCTGACATCTGTATCTGAAGATCAGGAGGTAGTCTGAAAATAAAGACCAGCAATGAAGAAGCCAACAGGTGTTCACTTAGCCACAATGGACTAGTATTAGGAGGGGTTATTGGAGGCCCATACCCGTTTACATGTATATTGTAGTCCTCCAAGTATACTGATAGATGATGTTTTATTCCAATGAAAAGGGCTTGTTGTGCTAAGTGACTGGCTTTATGTGTTCAGCTATTGCTGCATCATATCCCATGCTGAAGGCAATCTGCTTTAGTTAGTTGACATTTTCCAATTATTTCCTAGCACTTTTTTTCCCTCTATATCTGTTGAGACAAAATCAGAGTTTAAAAAACATTCAGAATTCATAGTTCATAGTAAAAACAGACTGTAATATGCTGAGAACTTGAAGCTTTCATCTGGCCTGTCAGGAAAATCCCTCCAATTCTAATTTGAATTAGGCCAGAGATGCACAGAATAATTTAAGTAGCTGCTGGTTAATGAGCTGTGGTTTACAGGTTGGGCCACTGCAGGCTTCCCCTGGAGTACATTGCCTGCTAAGTAATCCACTCTCATTATAACCACAGCCCAAGGAGTAGCCCATTTGGAGGCGATGTGATGATGTGATGTTATATATCACAAAAATTAGAGGGACAGAACAATAACTGGTAGGTCATCTCGACTCTCCCCTGCCAGGGCAGGCTTGTTCACCACACTGGTTCCTTGAGTGCTTTTGTCCAGTCCTGTTTTAAATGACCCAGGCAATGGAGCTCAAGCCTTTTCCCTTGAGAGGCCATTTGGCAGCCTAATAGGCTTTGCTGTTAGCAAATTCTTCCTTGATGTGCAATCTAAGTTTTCCTTTGCTCAATTTCATCTCATTACTGCTGTAATTCTGCTTTTGTGCACCCCAAACGATCCCTCTTTCTCCTGCATGTTTACCGTTTCCTTATGCTCATAAATGTTTTCCCATACCTCTTAGTCATTGTCTGGCCACAGAATGTTTGCCACAGTCTTTAAAAACTTTTGCTCTTCCTCCACCCACATTTGTGATTCCCCTCTGAGCTCTTCTCTGTTTGATCAAAACTTCCCTGATTTGTAAGGGCTGGAAGAGCACACCATATTTCATGCTAGATGATGTTTCCTAAGGGCAACATTGGGGCGTTCTTCCCCTACTCTGTGACAGATGCATTTGTGTACACAGCCTAAAATTGCATTGCCTTTCTTTGCTGCCAAAGCACACTGAGAAAGTTGAGGTCTGATGTACTATCAGGGCTCACAATCTGCTGAACAAGAGAGAAGAGTTACTCACCTGGCGCTGGTGATTGTACATGTGCATTTGGTCATTTTTCTTTTCGAAAGACTCTGCTTTAGGCTCTTGGCTTGATTAAAGTTTGATTAAGGACTGAAGAAAAAAAAACAAATTGCCCAAATAACAACATTAAAAATAATAATACCTTGTTCTTTGAAGCAGAGTATTCATTTTTTTTTTACCCTATAATTGCAGTGTGATGATGGTAAAGTGGTAAGCTCGAGCTTTGCTTATTCTCCTTCATGAAAAGAATGAAGCACATGATGTTGATAAAGAGATCCTTTTTTTAAAAAAAAAAAAGAGTTGCAATTTCTCAGTTTGAAGGGGCTGGCAAATGAGAAAAAACAGAAATGAGAAATTATTAAACTTCTCCTTCCTTTTGCTCTTCAAAGGTGAGTTCTTGCATATGCATAAAGGCCAGACTTCAGCTTAAAAGATTCTCTAAAATATTTTGCTGAACTTAAATTATATTTCATGGAATGCTGATATATGTCCAATAAAATAATACTTTTTACAACGTCATGTGATGGATAATGTGTAGGTATGTTTGTTAACTAAAATACTTCCTCTAGTAATCATAACATCATGAAGCAAAAGCTATTTGTTATTTGTTGCTATTTGTGATTCAATTTTTTTTTGGTCTTGAAATACAGATGGCTTATTCGCTCAATATGTGTCGACTTGCTTTGGGGGTTATATCCTAGATTGGTTCTGTTCCTTCATCATTTGAAGTGATGTGGCTTCATTTGAAATAATGGTCAGGAGAAATATTGTGCTTTCTTCCTGCTTTACCTTAGCTTACCATGTATCAGGTAGGCAAATATTGCATTGACACATCCATCCTCTGCAGAGTATGCTGCAGGAAGAATTGCTACAATCCAGGAAGTATGACTGATGGTGAAGTGGCCGTCCATGTGCCAGCTTAGATTTTTTGACCTGTAGTCAAAAAATTTATTGACAATCTGATCAAAGTATAGCTGGGTTATATTGCTCTGTAGCATTTTGGCCAATCATAGGACATTGAGGTACACTGGTGTGGTGCTGGTCACTCTTGAGGTCACATAGGAAGGGTAAGTTTTAAGTTTAGCCTACCTACAAGGAGATGAAGATTTCTTGTTAGAGATAAGAGCAACACATAAAACTTAGAAAGCTATAAATGTTAGTGAAGCTAACGTTCTATATATTTCTGCTCCTTTGTGTTAAGTGGTACAGAAAAGCCTAAAAGTGTAATTCTAAGTGAGGAAAGGAAGAGATCTTGGGACACAGGCCTAAAAGTTATGATGAGCATTTATTGAATGTTTGTTATTTTACAGGAAGAGTGCTAAATACTTTAGGTGGATTATCTTTTAGTCTTCTCTAAAAATCCCCAATTTTTTACAGATGGGGCTCAGAGAAGTTAAGTAACTAGACTAAATTAACAGAGATATTAAATAGTGGAGTTGAGAGTCATGCTCAGGGCATTTTTATTATAGAGCTTATGCTATTCATTGCTACAAAATAAGTATTTTCTTTATCCTTTTTTTTTTTTTTTTTTTTTTGAGACGGAGTCTCGCTCTGTCACCCAGGCTGGAGTGCAGTGGTGCGATCTCGGCTCACTGCAAGCTCTGCTTCTCAGGTTCACGCCATTCTCCTGCCTCAGCCTCCTGAGTAGCTGGAGGCACCTGCCACCATGCCTGGCTAATTTATTTACTTATTTATTTATTTATTTATTTTTTTATTTTTAGTAGAGAGGGGGTTTCACCGTGTTAGCCAGAGTGGTCTCGATCTCCTGACCTCGTGATCCGCTCACCTCAGCCTCCCAAAGTGCTGGGATTACAGGCGTGAGCCACCGTGCCTGGTCTTAAAATAAGCATTTAAATTGCACATTGTAGTATGAATATTGCTAACCGTTTGAGTGAGGATTTTGTTATATTACTTGACATTTGACCAAGAAATCCAGTAACACCTGACTTCTTCCTCAGGCCCACAGCTACTTTTCTCATGAGGTCCCAAGAGAGAGATGTGCACAAGAAATAATGGCAAACTGTACATGAGGCACTAATCTACTAACAATGTAGGGCTTTGCATGTGACCCAGCACAAATGGGGTTCTTTTACCATCTGTTTCCAAATAAAAACCACACCAGGACACAAAGAATATCAGATTACCCAACAACACTTGTGGCAAGAAGAGAAGAAAAGATGAGTAGGTTTATCCAAGGATATAGGCCCTGGCTTAGCTTAATGCTTTGGAGGCACAGGGTATTGATAAGTGCCAGAGAGAGATGCCACACACACATACAAGAACCAATAATGCTCTGTCGACACAAATATTGACTGTGGTGCGATTATCATCATGGAATCTGATTCCACTCATGTTAATATGCAAGAGAGAGAAGGGGCATAGAGACCCTTCTTGTTCCTTTTTATGGCTGCATAGTATTCCATGGTGTAAGTGTACCACATTTTCTTTTTCCAGTCTATCGATGATGGGCATTTGGGTTGATTCCCCGTCTTTGCTATTGTGAATAGTGCTGTAGTGAATAATACCTGTGTGAATTTACTCAAGTTACTTAACTTCTCTGAGCCCCATCTGTAAAATATGGGGTTTTTTTTTTTTAGAGAAACTTAAAAGATAATCCACCTAATGAATTTAGCACTGTTCCTGCAAAATAGTAAGCATTCAATAACTGCTCATCATAGCTGTTAGGCCTATGTCCCAAGATCTCTCCCTTTCCTCACTTACAATTGCACTTTTAGGCTTTTCCATATCATTTAACACAAAGAAGCAAAAATTCATAGAATGTTAGGTTTACTACCATTTATAACTTTCTAATTTTTTATGTGTCAGTCTTATCTCTAACAAGAAATTTCTTATTATGCCCTTCTTATTACTCATATGGCAATAAAGAGGAAGGGAAGCAACCGGGCATCTCATGATGGGGGAGAAGTATGCTCAAAGACAACATTAGAGCTAGGAGAGTCTTTGGTTTTTGAAGATACAAAATTGGAAGGGCGGCTGGGTCATCGGACGGCAGATGCCATGTAGATGACTAGGTTTACAACGGGAAGAGACAGTGCTTGAGGTGCAGATTTGTAAGTAATTTGCAGAGAGATGCTAGGAAAGAGCAGAACACAAATAAATGGAACCTTCAGAGAATTCACCGAAAAGGGGTCATTAGTAGGAAGATACTCCAGCCAAGGGAACACAGAAAAAATAGCAGTAGAAGTGGGTGGGGACAGAGCGGTAACTCCAAAAAGAAGAGGAGTTTAAGAAGCAGACTTGAATTATACAAAAACCATTTAGAGAGGCCTAGAAGGACGTAGAATCTAAAGAGAATTTTAATCAGAAGGGAATTAATAATGACCTTTGAGAAGTGGTTTCAGTAGAATGGAAAGAATGGAAATTCAGATTATAGGAGTCTGGCTGGGGGAAATGATGAAAAATAGAAGGAACAGTTCTAGAATACATATATTACACTTGTGAAAAAAAAGTAAGACAGTGGCAAGAGGTAGGCAAGGCTACAGATTATTATCATGTATGTGGAAGACAAGTAGGGGAAAGTAAAATGCTGGCCTGATAATGAGTTGCAGTAATACTTAACACTATCTGATATTTCTCATCTATTAGCTTGTTGGTTGAGCGTTTATTGTCTGTCATCTCCAACTAGGTATAAGGTTCAGAAGAATGGGGTTTTGCTTGCTATGTTCAAAGGGGAATGCTTTTGCTGGAATATAAGCTCCACTAGACTTTGTCTCAGTTATTCTTTGCTAGGTCCCCAATGCTCAAAACAGTGCACATCACACCGTGAGTGCTCAATGAATATTTGTTGAGTAAATGAATGAATTAATGAATCAACTCCCAGTTTCTGCAATAGTGCTTAGTATATAGAGGGTACTTGCGCACCCACATTCATTGTTTTAGAAATTAACTGTGAATATGAGATGAAAAAAGAATAAGAAGTAGTGGTGAGATCCCGCTGAAGCTGAATGGTATATCTTTGCAGTGGGTCAAAGTAGCACGTTCTGTATCTTCTAAGTATTCTTAGGAATACTTAGCAGCCAATTAATGGATTAATATTATTGATCAGAGGAAAACCATGTCTTTTGTGACTCCATTGTGTTCCACATGCTGTTCTAAGTGCTTTTTCTGTTTTAACTTATTTAATTCTCATAATAGCTACATGATGAGCACCGTTATTCTCATTTTACATGGAAGAAACTGAAGCACAGAGAGGTTTAGCTAAAAAGGATGGTTGAAATCAGTCAGGATTGGAAATTACAGCCATCGTGACATATTAGAGGTGGGAATTTCAAATATGATGTTAAAGATGACATTAAAATAGCTTTCTCTGAAATTCAACAGGGTAAGGAGCCCAGTGTGATAAGGAGATGAGCATTCAGAAGTGAGTGAGAGGGAGTAATGAAATGACTTGGTGCAAGTGATGAAATCAGAACGTCAGAGTCCAAAGGGATCTTAGGGATCTGCTATAGACTACATCTTTGTATCCCCTCCAAATATACATGTTGAAACCTAAGCTTCAATATGATGGTGTTAAGAGGTGGAGCCTTTGGGAGTTGAGTAATTTCACGAGGGCAGAGAATGGAATTAGTGCCCTTATAAAAGAGGCCCTGAGAGAGGTCCCTCACCCCTTCTGCCATGTGAGGTTACAGGAAGAAGAGGAGGTACCAGGAAGTGGGCCCTTACTAGACATAATATCTGTGGTGTCTTGATCTTGAACTTCCCAACCTATAGAACTGTGAGAAATAACTTTCTGCAGTTTATAAGCCACCCAGCCTATAGTGTTTTGTTATAGCTGCCCAAACGGTCTAAAACAAGATCCTTTAGCAGAATTCCCTTACCTTACAAAAACACTTTACCTCTAACAGAAATTTTGTATTTTCTTCAATTAACAATGTAGGCCACAAATCACAGTGTTATAACAGTAGTGCAATTCGGTCACCTATAGAAATGGCAGATATTTTCAGATATTTATGATTGTAGCAGTTATCTCGAGGTCTCCAATTCATAATTACAGTGTTTATTATAACTGCCAGTAGATCATTTTATTGATTGTGTTAATAAAGTAGCATAGATATTACTATATATTACAATTTTGTTTTCTAAATATTTGACAACTGTGCAAACTGAGTAAAAGTAATAACTTTTTTCTATAATCCTTTTATTTTATTTTATACATTAAAAATCATTCTTCTGAGAAGGATTTCACAGGCTTCATCAGACTGCCAAAGGGGTCTATACCCAAAATGATTACCTCTAGAAATAGAGGCTTACAGAGCTTGTGGGACCCAGGACTGGATAGCTAATTAGTGTCAGCACTGAAGCCAGACCCATATTTTCTAAGTTCTGATTGAGAGTCTCTCACGGCTACCAGGAGGGTGCATTTGGTGTGGAGAGAGTGAGAAGTTCTGCTTGTAGAAATGGAGGAGTAACAAGGGCAAGTGGGATGTGAATGGTTTGAGTTGGGCAGTTGGGGTCCCTGTTAATTTCTTCTCCTTCTCCAACTCTCTCACACACAGGTTGAGAAAGTAAATCTTTCAGTCTAGTGTGGTGAAGAGTGTTTTGTGAGCAGATTCTATCTTAGAAAGTTGTACCCAATATTTGATGAGCTTTTTATTCCATTATCAAATCCCAACTTATCTGCTCATTCTCACCATGGGTTGGATCAGGACCAATCTCTCTTGGATGCTGACATTATCCTTCTGCTGTATTATGCTTTCAGAAGTCTGCAGAGCTTTTCCAGAAATGTTTTAAGATCAAAACTTTCCCACCTTGGATGCTGCCTCCTTGGGAAGCTTCCCAATCTTCTCTGTCCCTGTTAAGGGGAAGGGGCCTGGATACTCTCTGAAGAGGGATTGAGTGATAAGAAGCAAGGAAATTCTAGAAAGAGAATAAGGCTGACTAGGGACATTGGACTGCATGTAAAAGGAATTCAGTAGGACACAACCAGAGAATCTAGCTGAAGAGGCGTAGGTAAGTATTAGGTTTAGGAGGTAGTGGCATGGTTGAGAGATTTGCTCAGGAAAGTTTTGTGAAAAATGGTGGAGGGGAAACCTCTGAGGAGCACTTCTGTGAACAGGTGAGCATGATGGATAGATCAGGAACCTTGCAAGAAAGCAGGAGAAAGGACCTAACCTTGACTGGGTATGTACCATGTGCTAAATATTGGTAGACAACATATTATCTCATTGAATCTTTAGCAGCTGTGTGAGATGGTTGTGATGCCCATATTACAACATGAGGAAAATTAAATTCATAAAATCAAATGACTGACTTAGAAATTGGAATTTCAAGTCAAGCTTAACTTATGCCAAGCCCCTTGAATTTTTCTGTTTCATGATGGTTTCCAAAGAATAAGGAGGCATTTGGAGGGCTAGGAAATAGGACAAAGCAATAGGAGATGCAAAGGGGTATACATGGATATATGTTCCTCATCAATACAGTCCGAGAAAGAGGCAAAGAGAGACACTGAGGGTTTTACTTTTCCTCTCAATATCTGCTATTGACTTTGACTACTCCCCTCCTCCATATGAGATGTGGGTTTCTTTTGGAATGAAAATGACTACATTCCTGTATTATAGTAACACAATATAACAGCCCTCTAAATAGGATGCTAATAAAATAAGAATACATTGCAAACATCTTTGCTTCTGGAGATTTTTATTGTGGTATCCTGCTAAGAGTGAACTTTGTTTGAACTGCAATGAGTAAACTATTTGGGAAACACATTTTTTTTTTCTTTTTGGATATAGCACACAAGAATAAACTCTTGTCACTGCCAACTTGTAGTACCACATAAACCTGAGGAGAGATTTTCTCGTTGCTGGGGATGATATGTAGCCTTCAGACAGGCAGGGCCCAAAAGAGGATGGCCTCATTCCATGGAAACAGAGGACACTGGCTTGACATACATACTCGAAAAATATGAAACGTCTCATAATTCTGAAGAGAAAATATCCTTTTGCCATTTCTGAAAAAGCAAAACATTTTAAAATTTGCCTTTCAAGTTTTTTCTCATCTGATTAACTTTCTGGAAAAATAGAATATTTTCCAAGTTAGATTCTAGTATTTCTGTGCCATACGCTTATCAGGAAAGTAAACTTACTCAATAAAAATAAAAAAGCCATTTTAAAAAATATTTTACCTTTCTTTGTAATAAGCAGTCATAAAGTTGAGAGAATATAAATAAACATTTTGAGAATGAGAAATATGTACAATGAGTCACATTAATGAGTTCAGTTGTCAGAAATGCTTATTATAATCTCATCTTTCATTCATTCAGTAAACACAGTAAATACAATCAGTAGGGTAAAACTTTAGCCATGTAAAGGTTTTTCTGCACATGTCTGTGAAAAAAGAACCAACAATTTAATACTAAGTGATTTTTTTTTGAGACAGAGTCTTGCTCTGTCACCCAGGCTGGAGTGCAGTGACATAATCTCAACTCACTGCAACTTCCACCTCCTGGGTTCATGCCATTCTTCTGCCTCAGCCTCCCAAGCAGCTGGGACTGCAGGCGCCCGCCACCACGTCCGGCTAATTTTTCGTAGTTTTAGTAGAGACGGGGTTTCACCGTGTTAGCCAGGATGGTCTCGATCTCCTGACCTCATGATCCGCCTGCCTTGGCGTCCCAAAATGCTGGGATTACAGGCGTGAGCCACTGCGCCTGGCCACTAAGTGGTCTTTTAAAGCTTGTGTGTGTGTGTGTGTGATCTTTCTTTCCCTTAAATACCTCAAAGTGTGGTTTTTTTCCCCCCCCCCATTAGGTACTCTGGACATACCTAAATATCTCCAGGATTACAGTAAAACAGATTTTCTGTATTTATTTCTTCTTGGATGAACATTTGGCTCTACTCTTCATAAATCTTTCTTGTTTGTTTTCTTGTTTATAGGTGTCAAATAACTAAAGGTATGGAAAAACAATATTTTTTACTCTGCAATTTTTCTAGGGTGTCAGGTTCGCTGAGAGTCCTGGCTTATTAATGTACCTGACTTTTCCAGCATTTATCACAAATGTAAATGAACAGTCTGTGGTGTAGCCTGTTTTCAGGATTGCTCTGATGATCATGTTGCTATGGTGATAACAGAGCATACAGGTTCATGAGACACTATTAGTAATGCAGCAGCTTGAAACTTAATCAGCGCGCTGCGACTTCTCCCCCATATTTCAATATCACTTCGGCAAATTGAATTCCAGGCAGTTGTCAGTCCGATGTAGTCCCTGTGGTTTCTCCTCTGCAAAATTGCCTCTTTATTCTATACACTGATGATCATGGAGTAATTGAAATCTGCAGCTGTTTGTCATGCTATTTATACAACTCTGTCTTGTAGCCAGCAACCTTTGTATGGCGTGCACTGCAGGTAACAATTAGATCGAGAAACCTTTTTTTGGTTGAACAACTGAATGATTGTTTTCCGAAAATGCTCCTGATTTTGGGTACTTTATGTGATACCTTGTTTTGTGGGGGAAAGTTCAGCCAAGGTTTAATCACAGTCCATTATGGCAGCATGACGGGGGCTTTGCATTCTTTGCTTCCAATGGTTGTGAGATAACTGGAGTGTTGGGTATAAGGGCTCACTCCTCAGGGAAGGTACCCCCCTGATTCCCCAACAATCAGTTCTCCAACTGTGTCAAAAACAGGACTCGCCAGCTTCTAGTGGCCCTGAAACATTTGCAACAATAGATATGAAAACACAATTCACTGTGGAAAAGAAAGCAATGATCTGGGGCACGTGGCATGACTTGGGCATGGAATAATGCTTTCTCTTTAGGCTGCTTTGTAAGTAGGGAACTTAAGCCCTTTTCCTCTTTCCCAGTGAACTGATCCATTATCAAGTCTCCCTATTGCCCTTTTTGGGTTGTTGTGAGGGTCACTACATGATTTTTTTTTCTGAACGTGAACTCCAACGGAACATAAACTGAGCTGTATTCGAAGCCCAGCAGGTAGAAAATGTCCCTTCTCTTGTGTTCCCTGTAATATGAGCTGAAATAAATGGGAAGCTATTGCCTTTCTCCTCCGAGCTGAAGGTAGATGATTCCACTTGTTGTGTTCCCTCTGTTAAAAAGAGAAAGGTAGAGAGAGGGGGAGAGAGAATGATAGTATGAGATGGGAATGGAGGATTTCCTATTTCTGTAAAATAAAATGATGAAATTACTGGACAAGAGCCAGGCCTTTAGAGATTCAGGAGGTAGTTGGTCTGTCTCCTCTCTCCAGGGCCCGTCAATAGTCCTCTCTCCTGCATTCTGTCCTTTTCTGACCATTGACTGAAGACCGCAGTTACCTGCTTTCCAGTTAAGCCGCTCCCTGCTGTTGTGTGTCTTCTCTTTTCTTCCCTTCTGCCCCCTCATGCTCTCCCAGGTCTTGCTGTTGTGGTATTCAGACACTGACATTGTCTAGGCGTTCTTTGTGTGTTTTAGAAGTTATTGGAGGTCAATCTGTGAAGAGTCTTTTGTTGTTGTTGTCGTTGTGGAACGCCAGCTGGATATAGAAAAAAGAAAGTTGCTAGAGAGATCTTAATGGAATAATCAGCAACAAACATGAGTTGCATCTCTATACTGCATAGCCAATGCAAATCTGAGAGAGAATTTTTGCACTGTGTTTTGAAATACTGTTTTTTTAAAAGAAAATTTTTGGGAAAGTTGTTCAGCAACTTGACAGTGTTCTAACTTAGCTAGCTGTTGCTTTCTGGCCAGTGTGTTGCAGTGTGATATCGATCTCTTCACAACAGATGGCTTTATATGTGCATAGAAGAGCTGACGGCAAAGCTGAAACTTAGTGGATATTGGTGAACTGATGACAACTGATGATCTCAGAAATATCTCTTTAGCATCACTTGGATTTATCCTTTCTTTGTCTTCTTCAAGTTTCATAGGTATTCCCCCTCCTCAATCTCTTTCATTGATACTTAATTTAAATGCCAATGAAATTTCAAGGGCAGAGGTATAACCAGGACAGAGGGCACCAACATTTAGAGAATACCCAAATTTAAAATAATGTTTAAAAAAGATTGCTACATTTACATGTTTACAGCATATGCATGCCTTCAGCTTGCAGGAACAACTGATCTTAATACCTACTTAGCAAGAATGTTTGGTTAAAACAGGAGGCTACCAGATGGCTCAGCATTGTTAATAGCGCCCATCTGAGAGTAGCATCATGAATTACAAAGTTGAGGGCAAAATTTAAGACTCCACGTGGCAAAATTAAACAAAAAAATTGCTTAAAATTTTTATTTTTAAAAGGAAAAGAAACGAATGCTGAATTGCAAAGTGGAAATACTCTTTTGTAATATGCTAATTGTTAGTAAGTTATACAGAATGTGCTGTGACTTGATTTGCTGCAAGTTAACCCAACTTGCTTAGAATGGTTGTGCCATGGGGTCTTGTATTTTTTTTTTTTCTTTTTTGGTGCTAGGATTATTTGTTATGACTCAAACTGCATACTGATGATACTAGGGAGTCTGTAGGCTCATCATCTTGTGCTCGTGGGGTTTTGTTTTTGAGGACTCCAGTAATCCTTTTCGCATCACAGAAGGAGTTTGTCCAATTCTACCTCATGGTGGTTTTGCAGTTTTGAGCCACAGTAAACCGGTGTATCTCAAGTCCAGAATAGGTGCTTTGTGCGAGGAAGTTGCATCTCTCAAACACATAGCCTAGGAATTGGACCTTAGTCTTGAGATATAGGAAGATCCAAGTATTTTTACCTTTCTTTCTCTCCCTCTGTGTGTCTGTGTGTGTATTTTTCCCAGGTAAGTTAAGAACAATGTAATCACCAGCGGAAGTGCTGTGATTGTGTATTTATAGTAGTACTGCAGAGAAAAGTTATACGTAGTGTTCACTCAGGTTACATAAAACAGACTAACAATCCAAATCCATACTTCTGGAACATTTGGTTTCCCATTTGAAACCCAGGTACAGTATGTGGCCTTGCATAGCGCTGACTCTGTTTACTTATTCATTTATTCATTGAACACATTTATTGTATTGTATACCAGGAACTTGTGGGTACAGTCAAGAGCAAAATAGACAAAAATCCCTGTCCTCATGGAGCATATAGTTTATTTAAAGGCAACAGACAAAGAGCAGGATAAGTAAATAAATTATACAGCATTTTACATCATGACAAGTGCTAAGGAGAAAAACAGAGCAGGGATGGAGTATAGTGCTATGGTGCAGGCGAGCTGCAGTTTCAAATGAGCGATGAGAGAGGGCTCAACTGACCAGGCAACACCCGAGCAAAGATCTGAAGACGGTGAGCCATAGAACTATTGGAGAGAAGAAGAACCCAGACAAAGGCAAAGCAGAGCAGCCAGGGTGAAGGCTCTGAGGGAAGAGAGTGCCTGGCACATAGAAGAGACCACTGTAGCTGGTGTGTGATGTGTGAGCATAAGGTCAGTGGGGAGAAGTGAGCTAACTATGGAGTGAGGTGGTGGAGGGCTTCCTGTAGGACGTCAGGTTCAACTGTGAGTCAGATGGAAAGTGACTGGAAGAAAGGAGGTGCATTTCCTGAGATAGGGGAGACTTCAGGAGAAGCAGATTTGGGGTAGAGGGTGGTGACTAGGAGCCTGGATTTGGCCATGTTGTTCGAGGTGCCTGTTAGACTTCCAAGTAGAGGTGCCAAATAGGCAGTTACATAAACAAATCTAAAGTTCAGGAAGAGACCTGGGTTAGAGACACAAATGAGAGTCATTGGTGAAAATGGTGTTTACAGTCATGAGGCTGGATAATATTCACAAGGCAGCGTGAAAGCCCATCGGAAGTTGGTATTGATGAATTTAAGTGAGACCAATAGCACATCTGGGTGTTTTCCTTCAGCCCTGTTCACCTGCTGGTGTATGTGCCCAGGGTACAGAGTTGGATATAATCAGGGTTGGGTTTTTCCAAAACAGTATGACAAAGCAAAAGGGGGAAAGTGAGTAGAGGGTGTGTAAGGAAGTGATTACAATAAGGAATCATGGAGTTTACCTGGTATGGAGGGTAATGAGCATATAAAGGCATGGGTTCACAGAAAAGTGGTAGGATCAGTGGATTATACGTCTTGGGGGGCTTCAGGGTTCTTCAGTCAAAACCGTAGAAGAGTTGGAGTTCATTGCAATGATAGACTTTATGGCTATTGTCTGATGGTGGGCTATACCCATTTCAACTGCTGTGAAGTCAGTTTAATAGATCAAGGTTCAGCATTATTAAATGATATAGGAAAGAATGAAAAATATGAGAATATATTATAAGTAATAAGGACAAGCATTGCTTTTTGAAATGTTTGTTTCAATTATATATATTTACATAAATTACGCTCATGTCGAGGTCTATTTGCATTGGGTCATAGTGTAAAGTATATTTCTTAATTTAGAACAAGGTCAAACAGCTTGTAAAACATTGTAGGGTGGGTTCATGACAACGCATAGCTGAGGATAAGGTTATTGGAGGTGTCTGTGTGCTCTGAACAGTCTAGCAAAGAACCAGCCAGTTTCTGAGCCAACATCCTGTGTGGAGTGAAATTGAAAGCCCAGCATCTCCAGACCAAACAATCATACACTTATAAAAGCCCATGTTGCTAGATTTGTATGTTTCCTTCAAAACTAGACGAAATACCTTTAAAGCTATTCTCTACCTATCCTTTGAAAATTAATAAAAGCTATAATTGTTTATTGGTCCTTTTCTATCCAATGGAGAAATATGTATTTGGTCTTACCTGATTTCCTTCAGGCCAAACAAGAATTTTCCCAGTTGCACTTTTATTTTCATGGACAAGGTAACATTATTTAGAAAATATATGATTTTTCTTAGATTAAAAATAAAGTATTTCTAGACACCTCAATTTCATGGTAAAACTATTTTTTAAAAACTTTTATTTTAAGTGCAGGGATAAAAGTACAGGTTTGTTACATAGATAAACTTGCATCATGGGGGTTTGTTGTACAGATTATTTCATCATCCAGGTATTAAGCCTAGTTCCCATTAATTGTTTTCCTCATTCCTCTCCCTCCTCCCACCTTCCACTCTCTGAAAGGCCCCAACGTGTGTTGCTCCCCTCTATATGTCCATGTGTCCATGTGTTCTCATCATTTAGCTCCCATTTATAAGTGAAAACACGTGGTATCTGGTTTTCTGTTCTTATCTTAGTTTGCTAAGGATAATGCCTCTAGCTCCATTCACGTCCCTGCAAAGAACATGATCTCATTCTTTTTTATGGCTGCATAGTATTTCATGGCAAAAGTTAATGATGTATTAAACACAATACAACTTTTCTGAATAGGTAAATCTTACTTAAGCAGATTATGTTCCAAAAATTCATTTTATGAAACATATTTGGAATTTAAAACCATGTCCCCATTAAAAGTGTTATAATTTGATGGTTGTCTTGTCATGCAAGTCTTTAGAATCCAGTGGATGTGAATTATGAATAAAATATATTGCCTGGATCTATAACCCTCATAATTACTTCTGAGCCCCTTAGACCCCTGGGAAGTGGAAGGGGGTGTTACTGGGTTGATTTGGGGACAGGGCGAGGCTGGTAGGTGGGTAGGTTTATTAGTTTCCTAGGACTGCCATACCAAATAGCACAAACTGTGAGGGCTTAACACAACAGAAATGTATTTTCTCATGGTTCTGGAAACTAGATGTTCAAAATCAAAAGTGTCAGCTGGGTCATGTGGGCTCCCTCTGAGGCTCTGGGTAGAATCCTACCTTGCCTCTTCCTGCCTTCTGGTGGTGGCTGTCAATCCTTGGCATTCCTTGGCTGGCAGCTTCATCACTCACCTGCTACCCCTGTCATCACGTGACCTTTCCCCCATGTGCTGCATCTTAGAAGGATGCTAGCCATACTGGGTTAAGGACCTCTCTTACTACAGTATCATCTAATCTTAACAAATTATATTTGCAATAACCCTATTTCCAAATACGGTCACATTCTCAGGTACTGAGGGTTAGGACTTCGACGTATCTTTTTGGGAAACACAGTTCAACCTGTAACAGTGAGCAACTGGGAAGCTGCAGAAGGGCAAAAATCTATAGAGCTCTGTGTTCTGCAGTGGCTGCTGTGTTCCTGGCAAAACCTCAGAGAGCCCCGTTGTTTGGATGTGGGGATAAGCATTGCTCATAAGTCAATTAATTCATGAATGCTTCTGTTTTACAGGTCACAGTTACTTTGAGTGGAAATAAACAAATAAGAAAATTCTGTACTTAAAGAAAATTGTACACAATCAATAACATTTTTATTTGAACCATGTCCTAAAAGCTTTCATTCCTCCTCTGACATTCTAACAATATCTCCATCAGTGTGGACTACAATATTAGGAAAACAAGAGGATAACTTCAGGGGAGAATTAGGCAGAAAGCTAGGTGTGTTATGTAACACCTGGGAGGCTAAAGAATGATGCTATTGACTGCAAGCCAAATTCAACTCTCAGCACACCGCTCCTAGGCGATGGACAGGAGTGTGTGAGTGGCTGAGAGCAGGGCTGAGCTTCGAAGCAAATTGCTTTTTCTACAAATGCTCTTTTATTTCTAAGCTCACTTCAGTGCAGATGTGTCTCCTTCATAAGTGAATCTTAAGGATCAATTTATAATCTTGGATCCACTCTGTGGAGATTGTGCTAGTCTTTGTCAACAGCAAATTTTAAGACAAGAAAGCTCAGAGAAATAGGGGATTAACATTAAGGCAGCTTTTATTTTTCATTAGTTTCTTAGAGAAATATTCTTTCATGTAAAAGGAATCTTGGTGTCCTAGTTTATCTTTTTCTCACCATTTAACAGGTATAATATTAAACAGAATTAAAATCAGGAGTAGTATCACATGCTTATATCACCTTGTTATATTTTAGCAAGCTTTTTAAAAAGTCGAGCATGCACAGAGAAAAACTTAAAAGAGTAATAAAGGAATGTGCTGAACAGTCAATCTCCTTCTCACCCAAACAGCACATATTCTTGTTTTATCCTTGTAAGAAATACGAAAAGTTGTTCCTTTTAGTGTTGCTTTCATTTTGAAGTTGTCACTCCTGCTTCCTAGCCGGCAGGACTGGTGTGGCAAATTGCTTTTTCCGGAAAAAGAAAATGGTTTACTGATCTTTTTGGTCATCAAGATCGGGAGTTTAAAAGATGATGGTCAGGGTGAGGAGTAGAATCCGTGCAACTAGGAGTAACCCACGAACTGTGACTTTCTCACCTGGGTCATCTGCATGTTGTATCCAGAAGTCGGGAGAAACGACATTCAGGAAGATATGCACACATTAAAATTGGAATGGGAGAATTCTGCAGAATATGAAATTTATCTTCTCATTAGAAGAAAAAGAAGAATGGGCCTGAAAACTGTCCTTGTTTGGATGGAAACTTAAACAGCCCGTGTTGCAAATAGTCCTCGTTAAAATGCCACCTGTGTGCTTTAGTGCTCCTGAAAAAAACTAGCAACAGCAAGGAAGGGTCAAACCTGCTCAATAAATTTTAAATGATGTTAATTATTCCTATGCAACTCCATAACGTAGTTTCTGGTTTAAAATCGTGGAACTTGCTAAGGTCATTTTGCTCCTGCAGCGTGGACCCCAGTGAAAAGGCATTATAAAAGGTTATTGCAGTCTGGTCTGTGAAAGACCTGTCGATTGAGAGGGAAGAAAATGCAAGTAGACATTATAAAAGATTACTTTCTGTGCTGCTAATGATCACTTTTGGTTTCAGTTTTCCTGAATGTTCAGGAAAGAAAGAGCTCACAGGAAAGGAATTTATTGCAAAAGAATAATTGCCCAGTACATTACATGGCACGGTAGGGTTATAATGAGCATGAGGAAGTGCAATATCTAACCAACCCTTGGAGTTACACTAATAGTTTGATTCAACTTCCTTTTACAGAATGCTGAGCAACCAGAGAGGTTTTTTTCTTCTTCTTTTTATTTTTCCCCCAAAGAATTGGACTGCAATTGTTTTGAAACTTTCTTTGGGGAAATGCAATTAGTGACAAGATTTAATAAAGCCAAGACAACTGAATGCGATGAGATGAGCCCCTATTCTTTTGTTCTTTCTATGCAATGTGAGAAAATAGCAAGAAAACGATTACATAACTAAATGAATTAAACAAAGCTCCAAAACATAAATTAGAATTTAACTATGCCATTAAAAACTAATTTAATTTGCAAGCCATCATTACTAGATAATAAAGACGCATTGCAAAATGTACAGCAATATCTTGTGAACATGTAAAAAAAAAAACAAGTGATAAATCTCATTGAGCAGATGAGTTTCTGTTGCATTAGCAGATACAAATGCTGAATAGATGTTTCAGTATATAATGAGAGCTAGCAAGTAATGGAACGATTGGTTTCCTTATTATTATTATTTTTTTTTTGCCATAAATGGTTTTGTAGTTAAGAGAAGGCCTCAGGGAGAGTTGGAGAAGCACAAATAGTGCATGGACTTGGTGCAGTGAAATCTGCTCTCAAACCAAGACAAAAGGCATTTAAATATTTTGTTTGACAACATATGAAATATATTGTAGCCTACTTCATTCAAGTGCAAACAATATCTTGTTTCAGCTAATTGAAAATCTGATGGAAAATACAGTCTTTTCCCTACAGTGTATGTTATTCAATTGTGCTGGAAATAACAAGATATACATAACAAATTCAAGAGATGTGAATAAAGAATTTGTTTAGTTCTGGGGTAACCAGTTTAAAACTTACTGAAAAAATACCATTAACTTTTTTATCTGATCAGAATAAGATGAAATAAAGTTTCAGAAAATTCATGTAATCAGAAATGAGTTTTAAATGTATGCTTTCTAATAAAACAGCTAACGGTAAGCATTTCCGCTTCTGTCTATACTGTTTTGCCTGAGCCTGCAGGTAGAATCCAGTACCATTTTACTGACAGCCATCACCGAGTACTGCCAGCAGATGGCAGTAAAACTCCGCTTTTCTAATCCAGCCTACGATAGCATCTAAAATCATTGCAACTTTTTTTTTTTAATGGGATCACAGCATTAATATAAGGTGGAGATGAAAACTTATGTATTCCCCCCGGTTGTGTCATTTCCTCTGAGGCTGTGCATTGACTTTGTGTTGCGATTGGACTTTGGCTCATCCACATAATTATGCTCCCAAATAGATTTTCACAAAAGGTCACGTGCTACATTATTGTAGGAATGGTTTTATTAAATTGCTTAGTGAGTTGATGCAGTTAGACATGTTCATTTATGTTTTACATTCTGTCATGAAATCTTAATGTTAAAAAGAGTTAACACTTTGTTTAAATGTCATCTCATCTATGCAGCATTCCGTAAACTTATCCCACTGGGCTAACACCCGTCTTCTATGTTGCATTTACCCATTTACAAACCTAGAGACTAGAGCTTCCTGCTTCACCTTGAGATTTTCTGTTTATTTTTCTGCTGTCTCACTCGATTGTAAGCTTCTTAAGGGCAGGTGTTACATTTTGGGTCTGAATCCCTGGTACTCCTCCACCCAAATGTCACTTTGTAGGTGCTCAAAAGAATGTGTTGAATTAACTCAAGTCTCATCTGAAGGCTCAGAGGAAGTATTTTTTTAATATATTGCTCCATTTTACAGAGCAGTGAAGTGGTGCATTTAAGGACAAGTCAGGGAATCTTGGCTTAAAAAATGAAGCCCAAAACTCCTAACTTTAATTTTGCTGAACACACAAACAAGAAACTTTACTGACTGTGGTAATTAATAGAAAATGATATATTGAGTTGCATTGCCCAACTCTGAAATGGGGCCACTTTCTAACATACAACTTTCTTACAGTTCATTACCAAGAATGAAAAATTTTAAATCTAATGAAATGGCAGGGGAGACAGAATGTCAATATTAAGGTGAAATGAACCTTTAAATGCAGAATTATCAATAAATGTATTATTGATTTTGGGAGAGTAGTCATAGATACAGTCATTTATTTGTGAAACCACTTACTTTTTGTAAATGATTTATTGTAGATGAAGTGAGGAAAGACTATATTTTATTTCAAAATTATGGATGCAAAGAGATGAAATAATTATCCAAATGATCCTTACGCAGACTACATTTCCTTTATTTATATTACTTTTAATGTCGTAGCATTCTTTAATATATTATGCCCTAAATGACACCTAAACATTTCAGAGTTAAAGGGCTTCGTCTCTAAACTATTATTAATAAGGAAACGTTTACTGTGCCCCTGGGACTTTCAGATGGAGAACATTTCTCCCACAACTCAAGTTTACTTGTCTTTACAACTAGATTTACTGGCTGCACACAGCAAAGAGAAATGTCTGTGCTCTGCCTCCCCCATTCCTCATTGCAGTAGACTCTTGCTACTACCAGTTATTGAATCTTCTTGTCTTCAGAAGAGATGGATTCTTCCTGGCACAAGATTTTCCTGTCAGCACTGGGAAGACAGTCTGGAGTGCAGAGCCCTGGGTGCCATGCGCCCTGTTGGTGGCTCTGATCACTTATTACTTAGGGGGTGCTCTCATTCACACACTCCTAGGTTTAGGCTTGGCAGGTCTTGTTGTGCCATAATTCATTTAAATGTAATTCATAAGAGGAAAGGAGAAGGCGGCTGAATGTGAAGCACAGACACAGCCCTTCTGCATTTGAAAGTGTTGTGCAATTTATTTTCAGTGATTTGGATTCACACAGGCCCAGTGAACAGTTAAAGCTTTGTAAAACCCTCTATTAAAGAGAGGAAAGCTGAGGTACCAAAGGAGTTTTATATATCAGTGATCTCCTTGTGGTCGAGATAACAAATGATGATGATAATTACCTTCTTATCTATGTTTGTTTTCTAAGGACCAAATAAAACAACATAAAATAAAAATGCTTTTGAATATGTGTAACAATTATAGTTGTCATTATTATCGAGGGTGAGTACAGGTTTTGGGAGTCGGTAGGCAAATTCCATGTCATAGGTCTCATGATCTGAAGAACAGTGATTCTGGTCAGTTGCAACTCATGTCATTATGACACCAGCTGCGCAATATTCTGTGACCCCTCTGCCTTTTACAGAGAAACAAACTAGACCACACCTCAATAAAAACCACACGGATAGGACCATTTTCACAGATCCACTTCTACTACTGCTGTTCTTCTGTGTTTAGAAGACAGTGGGAGGCTTGTGGGCAGAGGTCAGGTAGACTACGTGGGAGACAATTTTCTCTTGTTTTGGTATTCTTAGTGGCAAAGGTCATTATCCACAGGGAGTTGTTGTGAATCCAGAGGCACCTGCTTATTTTTTTTTTCATCACATTAATTTACATGAAAGAAGCTGACTTGGCATTCATTCCTTCCTAATAGGGGAACTCTGCCTTCAGGCGGTGGCATTTAGCAGCAGGTTCTGCTATTTCTTCATCCTGGTGGTACATGGGTATTGCTCCTCACAGAGTTAAATTGTAGTAGAGAAATACGAAAAGAAAGCTCAATGATGCTGTCTTGTATGGAACATAATACACTTTTATAACAAACAGAGCTTGATAAAATACCAGCAGCAGGGAGCACAGTTATTTATTGCTTCAAGAGAAAATCAAGCAAAATAGCTACAAATTGCCTAAAGTACATTCCTCCCATCTTTCTTGAGTTTCAGTCTCTTTGGCTATAAAACAGAAAAGGCCTTTGTTATTTCCCAAGCCAAGATTAGCCTCCCTTAGTGTGCAGTGCCTGCTTTGGCTTCCTGTGAAGGAACGAGCTTAAATCTGACCCAGAGAGCAATTACCTTAGAATGATTACAAAACACGTGCAAAAAGCCGAGCGTGCACCTGCTGGTAGACATACATCCGAGGCTATGGCTTGAGAACAAGCTCATTAGAGTGGCATCTCACATTCTTGTTTTCTATGATGCCTTGAGGCATCAGCCAAGATGCTGAGGCTGCCTTCTCTTATTTCATAGAAAATATGGAAAAGTTAGATGAGTCGAGTGTCAAATTAAGAAGAAGAAAAAAAACCTTTAGGAGAAGTGCCAGAGGAAAACCTGTCTGTTCTAAAACCCTGTTCGCTATTTCTGATCCACACTGCAGTACTATGTCATGTACAAGACAGTGAAAGTCTTACACACAGACACACCCCCTGGAAGAGAACTATGAACCCCACAGATCTCCTAAAAATACTCAGTACCTCATTGACATGGCAGGCTTCAAAGGGTTCCTGTTTCTAATGGGAAGGTTGCCTCTTTTAGGCTGCAGGTGTGGCCATGACATCATGAGAGTATATGGAAATGCCGTGTTCCATGACCGCAGCACATGACCATGGCTTGTCATTGAAACAACATGTATTTGGTAGTATATTCTGCAATCTTTACTCTGTTCTTCTCAGAAAACTATAAGGTCAGTTAGAGTGTAATTATCAAAAGTAGAGAATAAAGGAGATCCTAGTTAATGATAAGGACTGGCAAAATATATGGAGACTAGTAAAATAATTGAACATAAATTCTATATGTCTAATAAGCTTCTCGCATAACATCAGTGAGCAGAGCATACTGCTAATATTACACATTTGCAATTAATCTTCAAATAAATGTTAAAAAGTATAATGGAATTATTTGTTAAGTCCAGTTTAGAGATCAGCTGCTGTACAATATATTGGGTTAGAACCATGACCTAGACAAGCATCTGAGCAAATCATTGAAGTGCAGATATTTAGCCTGGTGTGGTGGTGCACGCCTGTAATCCCAGCTACTCAGGAGGCTGAGACAGGAGAATTGCTTGAACCTGGAAGGTGGAGTTTGCAGTAAGCCGAGATTGTGCCATTGCACTCCAGCCTGGGCAACAAGAGTGAAACTCTGTCTCAAAAAAAAAAAAAAAAAAAAAAAAAAAAATCAGTAAATCAAAGTATTGGTTTGTTTAGCTTTCTTAAATGGAAACAGTATAAAATATTTTACAGAAACCAATGACTAAGATGTGGTAATAACCTTTATCAAAACATTGAGAATGACTGCTTAAAATAACACAGTTCGTAAATAGCAGAGGAGTTAAAGCAAATGCGGAAATTGAGTATTATCAGCTAAAGCCAGTTTTGATTTTTCTGAACAACATTGTTTCACAAGAATTAACTGGTTGGATAGCTTATCAATCTAGATAAATATTATAGTTTTATATCAGGAATACAGTATCTTTTATAGTGTTTATATCTTTCAATTCTAGATGATGGGTGTGTGTTTGGTTAGTAGAGTCCATTTCTGTCATTATGTAAATCACCCACAAATTATTATTTCATCAATTCCATGAAGATTGATTGAATATATGCTTGGGATTGCTGGTGTTACAAAAATGTTTACGACTTGGTACTTGTTCTCAAAGAATTTATAGCCTAGTAGAATTATACAAAAGGAGCTTATAAGTAACAATGAATTCAAAGTGGTGTATATTTAGTGCAGGAAAGTTAGATCTAGTAGTGTTTGGGTGGCTTCATTTAAAGTTAGAAATCATAGACTGGCAGCTTAGCCACACGCTAGTGGTTTGACCTTGGCAGGTTGCATAACTTTTCCCAGCCAAATTTCTTATATTTAAATAGATTTGTATTTTTTTGCAAGTATCAAATGATGTATGGAAAAGGGCATTGTTGTGCACTTGGTTAAATTATAGGACTGTAATTAGGATTCAGACGAGGATGATGTTGCATCTAATTGAGAGACTTCATTAAGAAAGGGGTGATATTTAATCAGAAGTCGGATACAAAGCTCAATTTTCAAAGGTGGGGACATTTTCACCTAAAGGAACAAAGATACACGAAGTAGAAACAAATTATATTTCTTTTTAAATTTTGGGAAAATGTACATAATATAAAATTTATCATTTCAACCATTTTTTTAGCGGACTGTTCAATGGCATTAGGGCATTCACATTGTTATACACCCATCATCACTGTACATCTCCAGAGCTTTTCAAATCTGAAACTGAAATTCTATATCCATTAAATAAGAACTCCTCATTTGCTTTCCTCCCAGCCCCTGACATCCACCATTTTTTCTTTCTTTCTCTATGAATTTGACTCTTCTATAATAGATACCTCGTATAAGTTAAATCATATAATACTTGTTTTTTGTGTAGAAGTGACACATCCATGTGTCAGAATTTCCTTCCTTGTAAAGAATGAATAATGCTCATATATATATATATATACACACACACCAATATTCTATATATATGTGATATATAGTGGAGTATTATATATTAATATGTAGACGGATAGATGTATCTCACAGTTTATTCATTTGTCTGTCAATGGACACTTGGGTTGCTTTCAACTTTTGGTTATTGTAAATAATGCTGCTATGAACATGAACGTGCAAATATCTATTCAAGTCTGTGATTCCAATTCTTTGGGATATATACCCAGAAGTGGAATTGCTCAATCATATAGTAATTCTATTTATAAACTTTTAAGGAACTACCATATTGTTTTTGCATAGCAGTTGCGCTATTTTACATTCCCACCAGCAGTGTACACAGGTTCCAGTTATCCTTACATCCTCACCAACATTTATTTTCAGTTTTATTTTTTAAATAACACTTATCCTAATGGGTGTGCAGTGATGCCTCATGGTGGTTTTGGCTTGAAATTCCCTAATGAAATTCCAGAGCATCTTTTTGTGTGCCTATTGGGCATTATATATCTTATTTGGAAAAACATCTGTTCAAGTCTTTTGCCCATTAAAAATTTTTTTTTTTGTTGCTGTCGTCAAGTTGTAAGAGTTCTTCATATATTTCTGGCATTAAGCCTTTATTGGACATATGATTTGCAAATATTTTCTCCCACTCTGTGGGATACCTTTTTACTTTGTTAATAGTGTCCTTTGTGCAAAAAAAATTTTTAATTTTCTGTAATCTGACTTATTTTTTCTTTTGTTCTCTGTGTTTTCAGTGTCATATTTTAAAAATCATTGCCAAATCCATTGTCATTATGCTTTTCTTCTATGTTTTCTTCTAAGAGTCCTATAGTTTTGGCTCTTACATTTAGATCTTTGATCCATTTTGAGTTAACTTTTATATAGCGTGTAAGGTAAGGGTACAACTTGATTTTTTTTTTTTTTTTTTGGCATGTGAATATCCAGGTTTCCCAGCACCATTTGTAGAAAAGACTGTCTTTCCCCCCAACAAATGAGATGATTTTTGAAGGAAAGAACATGCATAGAGTAGTTAAGAATCGAGTCAAAGAGCAAGCTGACAAGTTCATTGTGATCATATCCTAGGCTACATGTTGGGCTCAGAAGTTCAGTCTTAATTTAGTAGAGACCATGTATTACTGATTAGTAGGGAGGGTGTATGTAGTGTGAGCAAGTTTGGAAGCAAAAGAGAATACAGTAGATATGTTTTCTTTTATTTTATTAACAACTATCATATCTAGTACAGAAACACATTTGTTTCTGACCTACAGATACGTTCACACTTTTGTGATCTATAAAGCACTGTTAATGAATTTTACACTTTGAATTGTTTTTCTCATCAAAAATGTGATTGCTTATAACATAGAATTTGGAAAATACAGAATGCGATGAAGAAAAAAAAAAAAAACCACCAGTCACCATTTATCCTACAATCCAGATATTACTGCTGCTAATATTGGTTGCCTGTAAGTTCAATTTTATAAACATATGTATTTTACACAGGTAAAAATAGTATTGAATGTGAAGTTTTCCTTCCTTTTTTCATTTTGTTACTGACATTATTCTGTGAGCACATTTCCTTGCCATTTTAATGAGTTTTAAAGTGTGTTTAAGTACTAAGTATTGCAAAGCGAAGCAGAAGAACTGGCTCTAATCTTGGCAACAGCACAGACTTGCTCTCTAACCTTTACCAAGACACTCAGCCAATCACAACCTCACTTTCACTGCCTGCAAAATTGGATAATACTTGCTACCTATTCCCCGGGGGTGTGAGGAAGAGCAATGAGGTAATGCCTCGAAATTGCTTTTTCTTCCCTGTAAGAAAGGTGCTATGCATGTAAAGATTATTATATCGTATTGGGCTGTTGCTGAGCCACAGTGGAGTGAAGGCAGAACCACTTTCTTGCCTTCTCCACCATCAGCCCCTTCATCCTATCTCTGTGGGCTTCTTGGCCTGCTTTCTATCCGGAGGGCTTATCACAGAAGCACACAGCTGCTTTCTGTTTCTGCAGCTTCAGAAAAACATTTATGGTTTAGAGAGCAGTCGTTCTAGATTTGATTAGTGTGTTATGTACTCACAGACAATATCACGATCATCCAGTGGCACCTCGGTATTCCAACTTCATTTATTCCTTTAGTTATATTTGTCATTGTTCTTTAGGTCTGAGGTGGCTGCCGCTGCTGCTGCTGCCACTGCCAGTGTTTCCATCTGTGTGAATGTGTGACCTGATGTCCTTGCTACACTCCCTAACTATGTCATTTGTCTGTTCATTTATGGAGTTGGCATCTGTTTGCATATCTTTCTTTTGCCACATAATGGAGTGGACGAGATGACCATTTCATCCCTTTCTTCTGACTACAGACTTCCAGGACCATGTATTACGTCTGCCTAACAAACTGTGCCTGTAATGCCATTTCTCAAGAATTCGTATTGTGGATTTCTGTGGGGAAGTTGACTACCTTATTTATTTTGTGAGACCAAGGCTTTTGTCTTTAAATGGTAACAGAATGATTTCTGTGTAATTTTTATGAAGTTAGAAGTCAATAGATAGAACAACTTTCTGCTAATAATCTCTTACGTTGAATGCTTGCCATTGACAGTATTTTTATGGTAATTTTTGTCATCTCTTTAATAGTCTGTTATAGGAATCACAGTACATATTTTAAAAATGAGGGTTCAGAGCCTTTGCGTGGCGGAATCTAGGTGTTAACCCAGGCCTCCTAAACCTAGCCCAGTTTTCTACCCACTGCAGAGGGAGAGGAGGGGTAAATGATTTTCCAAGGACAGCAATAAGAAATAGGAAATCAAAATAGAATTTTTGATTGCTATATTTTAATCCAGCACTCTTGCTTCCTCCTCTAGCTTCTGTGATGTTAGTCTAAAGAGACTCTTACCTTTTTGTTTTGTATACTGTATGGCATCTGAAACAGCACTGTGGACAGTCAGCAAAGGTTTGAGGTCTTATTCTGTTCTACAGTTCAAACAATGAATTTTTTTTTTTTTTTTTTTTTTTTTGCCACAGAGGCCTTTGAAACTCTTACACGTGTGGACAAAGCCTTAAGCGTCTAGAGAAATCTGCCCAAGTCTGAGGAATATTTGAAAGAACATTTCTGAATAGCAGTCTTTACTCTTGATTTCTATTATGCTTCATCTGTGCATTTTGAAATGCATTCCTAGCTTGGTTTTATTAATCCTACCACCTCTATGACAAGAAAAGGAGCCGTTGTTTATCTCCATTCTACAGATGTACAGACTGAGTGACAGGCTGTGCCTAGGGAAGCTCTTAGGCTTTCTGACTTGCAGTATCTAATAATGAGAGCATGTTCCTCTCGTGCCCTTTTGCTCCATGTTATTTTCAATTTGCTTTCTTATATGGAGAGGACATTTTCATCTTTTATGATAGTTTCAAGTTTCATTTGCACCATCAAACCTGTAAATTCTTTTGTTCTGTAGAAAGCCTGGTCAGGGTGACATCTGTCTCCTTTTTTGGGAGGGAATGATAATCTAATAGATAGGAAGATCTGCACCAAAATGAATCATTTTCTTTGCTTTAAGTCTGCTTAGTTTATCATAGGCTAAAAGCTTAGATTTAGATTTAAAAGGACTGGCTATAATACCTATGATAGTGCCATTTAAAAGTATAATACCATAGGCAACTTACTTTTATTTCCTAGTGCTGCTCATCAATATATAAATATAGATTTACCACTCTTAGAAAATTAACTGGAAATCAGAAAATATATTCACTACTTTTTTTAAACTATATCCAGGGAAACTAAGAATGATTCTTCATTCTACATGTATAAAGGTACACGTAATTGGCATTACAGACCCATTCTTGCTGGACATTGTGCTATGGAATTTTTGTCTATGTTGATTTTTTAAAAACAAAGGACAATCACAGCTTAACTAGAGCTATGGGATGTGCTTGATGACCCAGCTAGCAAAGAGGTCTGGACCTTGTTCTGCACCTTGTTGAATACGTGCATGCTGAATGGATAAATGAATGAATAAATGAATGAGTGAACGAGTACATAAACTGAATTAGACAAAGTAACCTAAAGGAAAGAAACTGGACATTAGAGGTCAATTCATGCAATACTTCGTAACTCAATAGGGAGAGTCACCAAGGCTATATTAATTGACCCAAGGAAAGGTAGGTGGGAAAGGCCACAAACTTAGAGGTGATGTGTATGAGTAAGTTTCCAATGAGGAAATATAATTTAGGGAAATGGCAAAGGCATTGAGCCTCACAGGCCAGGTACAACTCTCATAGATTCATTTATTTAATAAACAAGTGTGTATTAACTGTCTATTCTGTGCCAGGCACGGCGCTAGAGATTGGGACTACCAAGGTCAGTCAAGTCATAACTTCTCTCCTTAAGCTCAATTCACGTGGGAAAAACAGACTTGAAACCAAGTGGTACCAACATAATATGGTTATTGATAGAGTAGAAATTTCTAAGATTCAAAAAAATATGTAGAAAGGGTATGATCAATTTTTCTTGTCAGAGTTAGAGAAAGGTATTACAGAGAAAGGAACAGCAAAGATTTTTGTTTTATTTTTGTTTCATTTTCAAATACCCCATTTGTAGGCAACCTGCCATGAGGATGCCTAATGGGCAATCCATGGACGGCATCTTTTACTCTCACACCTCTGCTATCCCCACTTCATAAATAAGACAGTTGAGGCTGCCAGAAGCCAAATGAAATGTGCAAGTTTACCCAGCGAATGTGCCCATCAAACCTAGTTCTGTATGCCTCCACAGCTCCTGCTCCTGCCATTACATCACGCAGGGTCTCCAGGAGAGAAAAGGAATCCATCAGGCAGCTAAGCAGCAGGAAGGGGAAATTCTAGGCATTGAGAATGACGCCTCAATGTGAGGGAGATGCTCAAGAGATGGAACATCAAGGGAATTATGAGCTGCTCCTTCTATTAGAAGGTAGGATCGCTATTGTGTCTATGGTTGTCTTACAAACACTGTAGTTGATAAGGGGATTTAAATGTCCCTTCTAGCCTTGAAGTTTTATAATAGCTAAGAAATTATCACTGATCTCAAGGAGCTTATTAAATTCTTCATTAATTTGCCAAATATTTTTGACACCTACTATTTGCTGGGCACTATTCTAGGTACTGGAGATACATTAGTAAGCAACATAGTAAAGGCCCCTGCTCATATGGAGCTCTCATATGGAGAGAAATTAGATGCCAGACAAACAAATGAGCAGTGCCAGACAGTGACCATCGCTATGAAGCAGAAAAGCAAAGTAAGAGGAAAACAACGGTGGTGTGGCTGACATACGAAGTCATGGGTGGCCTCTACAATATGTTAATATTTGAGCAGTATTATTTAATAGAGGAGCTCAGACATGTATCTAAGCAGTCACAGAATGAGATAGTATGTGATGAATCCTATGGAAAAAACCCAACATTTAAAGAAAGAAGTGGCCATTTATTGACTACTGCTCACACACTGGACAACACTCACAATATTCCTGAAAGGTGCCATCTGTCCCAGATGAAAAAACTGAGACCTGGAAAGGGTAAGTAACTTTTCTAATGACACACAGACTGAATTCAAACTCAAATTTGTCTGAATCCATAGCCTGTGCTCTGCCCACTCAAAGGACTTAAGAGGCATTTTCCCCTGAGGCAAAGGTGGGAGGATTACAGGAAGATTTGTTGATAGAGGAAGGGTGGATTTGAGTTTCAAATGATGGGAGGGATTTTGATGTGGGACCCTGAGACAATGGATGGGAACAAAACACCCAAAGTAAAAGAAAGCAGAAGGGAGAAATGCAGGGTTTGCCTATGAACAAGTTGAAGTCCAGTCTGAGCGTAGACTTACAGCAAGTCATGAGACCAGAAACTGAAACAGACTGAGCAAGATCTGGAGGGCTCAGCAGGAGTCTGTCCTTCATTTAGTACATAATGGGAACCATTGACGGTGTTTCCCAAGAGAGAACCGCTCATCCGTAGGATGGAGAAAGTATTTCGGTGGACTCTTTTAGTTTTCTGCTTTTCTGCTTATTTTATTAGACTCAGTGGACTGAGTAGTTTATTGTCAGTGATCATTATCCACACTTGCTCCTTTCCAGATTAGGTCTAGCATTAACCTAATGCACTGTTACATCAGGAAAAGGTACTTGGACATAGCTTTGCATGAAACATTTCAGATGTGCCAGTTCTCAATTGATTCCTTGAGAAGTGGCATTGTCCCAGACGTCACATTGCTAGATGAATGTAGTGCTTTGGATGAAATCCATCTGGCTGAACCAACCCCCAACAAATTGACAGGATGCTGACAGGATGAAGAGGTAGAGGCTAGAAGTGTTGGCATTACAGCAAGCAGTCAGGGAGATGTTATTCACGAGAGAAGAAAGAGCACAACTAAATTCACCTTTGCTCTCAGTTGGAGAGCAGATTACATTCTTTACAGCAAAGTGATGACTCAAGCCACCCACAGTGGAGGGAAAATAGACTGGGGCCAGCTCTTTAAGGAAGAACTCAATAGTATCATGAGAAACCGATATATACCAACGTGGTGCCATTCAGGGTCAGACTCCTAGAGGGTCCTTCAGGCATTTTTGGTGGCCTATTGTATAATCTGCCCTTTTTGGGCTTTCTGTCTATATTTTTTCCCCCTGTGTATTATATATCCCGGTCTCTGTGTATCAAGCTGCTATATGCCAAAGGCTATAGTCAAAACGTGTTTGAAAGTCATCTTTTGGTTATATTTTCCATTCAGAGATATGGTTTTACAATAAATTCCAATGCAAGTTTCAATCTATGAATGAGATTCGGAGTGAGGTCTGTCAACTCTTGAAATTGTTTGCAATTTTTTTTTGCATTTCCATGCATTTTCAGAGTAGCAGTCATGAAATTTTAAAAGTTTCTGTTATCCAACCAAGGTCAAACTTCTGTACTTCTCTAGAATTTGTCTCCTTCCCTCCCTCCCGCCCTCCCTTCCCTCTTTCCCTCTTTCCTTCCTGCAAAAACAGGAAGATAAGAGATGTCTAAGTAATGATACAGGACTCTTGAAGGGTGAAGACCCTATGTCTGCTTTTTCTCTAATTAGAATAAAACGTTTCTCCTGACACTGGAAAGGAGGAGTGAAACCGCCCCTCCTCTTTCTCCTTCTGATGTGGATTATTTTTTATGCAGTAGATTGTTCGCTCATTAGACACTTCACACTTGGTTCCCCTTAGCTTGACCCCAACACACACTTTAAAAGAAGCGCTAGAAAATAGCTTCTATTAAAATTGCTTCAATCATACTTCTCTTAAAGGGCCATTATCTATTAAACAGAACAAACTATTTTGAACAAAAATATAAATAACAATTTTTGAATAGAGATTTTTGCTTTCTTATTATAGCTAAAGAACATGTGTGGATTTAGATACCCGAGTACCTGAGGAATTACTGAAAGACAACTCTGACAATGGGGCAGTTCTAAAGAAACAGCTCTTCAAACACAGGGGTGACTTCAAGAGGCATGTTCAGGGGCTGAGCTGCCTATCGATTCATTTCCAGACATCAATACCTGTGGCTGTGTGGCATAAAGTCATCCTTTTTTTTCCCACCTGCTCCTGTTAATTTTGTGTTTCTTTCATCATCTTTAACTATTCCTTACCTGAATCCCACTTTGTGAATATAAGAACATTTGAGGTTGCCGTTTACTTCTCATTTGAGATCTCTTGTACCTTTTAGTTTTCGTTTATAAATATAAATTTGATAAAGGTTGAATCATCTTGTCTGTTACACTTTCCAACACTGGGAATAATTTCCAGGGCACTGCATATTAACTGGATCCAGGGGAGCCATTTTGTCATTCTGAAGAGTTAATTGCTTGACTCAATACCCAAACTTCTTCAGAGTTTATTTTATTCCTCTGAAGGATGAATGCATAGTGCCCCCCAATACCACACTATCTTCTTTCATTGGCCTTTTGCATGAAATTATATTACAAGTGTTTTACTCTTGAATATTTGGAAAAGTAAAAGATGTCTTCACATTGAAATTCTGGGGGAAGTGATTTGGTAACTATGTCCCATAGAAAGTTCGATTTATATTTCTCAAGTATTTAACTTTAATTTATTTACAGGTTTCCAGAACTGAATGGCACAAGGTACTTATTAGTCCATATTCAAACCTGTCCAAGTCATTGTTAGTTTTATCATTTTCTTACCGTGTATCAACTGAATTTTTCCACTTTGTGTCACCAGCACATTCCATCACCTTACTGTATTTTCTTTCTTTTAGGTCAGCAAAGTAACCAAAATCAATACTAATGCTGATCCTATGACATGCCACAAGTCACTTCCCTCAATTTGGTGATGCTGCCACTCAACAAATAGATATCTTTGGCTTCAATATCCTATCCAGGTTATTATCCACTTCAGCAACTTGTTTCTTATGGTTCATAGTGTGTCTTCTCACAGTGTACTTCTCTCAAAGGAGAGCAGGCTTCCTATTAAAGAGGCTCATGTCTAGAATCAGAGATCCTTTTTAAAGCATATATAAGGACCTTTGAGGAAGCTGTGGTTGTAGAATAGCACACTACTTCTAGGGAAAAAATAAACCTAAATTGTGCTTTAATGGGAGGGTGTATTACTATTGGACAAAATCAGGAATGGGAGACAGATTACTTAGATACTAGACAACTCCCTGATTTGTCTTTGCCACTGTGTGATCCTAGGGAAGACACTTACACGTTTATTTGTTTGATTTTCTCTTTATACTAAAATCCTCATTACTACTAGTGAATGCATTAGGTTGCTGTATGATATCAATGCCATAATAATGTGTTGAGAACATTATCCATGAAGAAAGAGATTTAATGCTTACCATCAGACTGAGAAAGAAGAGCTGCATTTCTCCCTTAGAAAAGGGATTTTATAGACATTTATCATAAAATACTACCAGATCTAATATCCTGAAAAAAGTCTGACCCTCTAATTTAGACACAGACATATTCTAAGAACAATTCTGAAGCTGAATCAAGAGTTCAATCAATTCTCTTGTAGGTCATAATGAATGAACAGACACTTCAAAGAAGTTACTTATGTTACTTTTTCTAACTCTGTAACTGTTTCTAAAGAGTTAAAGAGTAAAAGATTCAAGAGTTTGTAGGGACTCCACACATCACTGATAATATTGCAGCCTTTCAACATCAGACACATACTCTTGTGCTCTAGATTTCACTATTTTTAAATTCAGTCAAGTTTGTTGTGAAGTTTTTGAGTGTGGTTTATAATATACACAATCTGGCATACTTGATCTGCCACAAAAAGCTATGTCCCCTGTGCTGAGTTACATCATGTTTAGAACCTGCCACTTTGCTCTGTTTTCATCAAGGCAAATGGTTGGATGACTAATTACGTTGGTATTTAGAAAAATCACAGTGGCAATTTCAGTCTGAAATAATTTAACTGGTAGATAATTTTGTAGTATGTGTACACTATTGCCTAAGTCAAATTCTCAGGTTAATTTTGATGGAATAAAGGGCCTCACATGAATCCTGAAGGCGATGAATTAGAAACACAAAAGTGAAAGAAGTAACTGCAGAATCAGAGGAGAGCAAAGAAGGAAGCAAGGTAATGTTTACGCACCTCGTAGACATATCACACTGCCTTTCCTGTCTTTAGGCAGACACTGGTCAGGTTAGGGTCTAGCTGTCTCTAATCATTTTAGCTGTTGCTTTAATGAATGTCAAATTGCCACAATCTCCCCAGATTTCAGTCAGGAAGACCTTCTGATGAGTCTTTTACCTTGTTTTCTTTCAACACAGCAGGAATTGTGATGAAGAAATTAAATCATTCTTCATAGACAATAGGAATAGGTTCCCCAAAGCTTTTATGACTTGCTGTCCTCTTGGCAACAGCATTAACTGAGTTTCAGATTTGTAGTTAACATTTTGAGAGATTGCTTTTTGAGGATAAAAATAAGGCTCTGAAATAACAATATCTTTCAAATGAATACAAATCCCCATATCTCTGTATTGTTCAATAATTTAAGGACAATTCTATAGAAATACGCAGGCACAGTGAAACTTTTGTTTACAATTAAGAAAAGGATGAAACATACTTTATTTCTTGTATGAAAATATTCATTGAGCGTTTATTATGTGTGAGGGATTGTGGTCAGTGCCAACTATATAATTGAACAGAACAAATATGCGTGCTTTTATAAGGTCTGTATTTATTATACTGGGGATACTGAAATCTTAACAGGCAGTGATAAAATAGACTGATAAAAGCTGTGATAGAAGAATTAGGTGTAAGGATCCATGGGATACCAAGGAAGGGCACCACTCAGCACCACTGAACCTAGATCTGGAGCTCACAGAAGGCTTTCTGCAGGAGGTGACAGATTAGCTGAAATTTGACCCATGTCTAGAAGTGTGCTCTAGCAAAGAACATGTAAGAAGATTCAAGAGAACACAAGGAGCAAAGATGCTGAATGCAGTGCAGTAGGACTGAATGATGGGGGTAAAAGCGATGGTGCTGATGGTAGAGAAAGGGGAGATTAGAGAGGTGAATGGGATCTACACGCCTAAGTATATTGTAAGACGGGTTAGGGTGACTGGATTTTAACCTGATGCCAGGGGCTGGTATTAAAAGAGTGAAAATTGAATTATTAAATTCACTTTAGGAAGATCAGTCAAGTCATTAAACAACAGATGACAAGCCGAGTGTTCAGTATCTCAAGTGTTAGGGAACACACAACACATGTTTAGATTTATATTCAGATTCAACAGAAATGAACTTTTGTTTTTAATAGGATGGAAATCTAGATTCTTTGACAGACCTCTGGATAAAAACAGCTGTAAATCTCCCTCATCTTTAGATCACGGGTGCTCTGGTAAGGAGTTAACTTCTCAGAGGTCAGAAGCTATGTGAAAGTGAGAACCCAGTTAGAAAAGTGGAGCGATGGGTCCCGCTGTTACTCAGGATGTTTGCCAAATCCAGGTGGCTTGACTTTCTGCTATTTTGTGTCCCACAGAGCACAGAAGGGGTGAGAAAAAGCTTAGGGCCTATTAAATATGAGAATTATAACAAGAGACTTAATGCAAAATTGGAACTCCAAAGCCCCGTCCCTTCAGGATAAGGAATAAATAAAAACTGGAAGGAATGCTCCCTGCCTTGCCGCCCCATCACAGCAAGGGAAATCACTTATGTCAAAGTTTGATACCAGTTGAAGGAAAAAGGATGTCTCTGTAGAATGTGTAGCCACAGGACAGTCCTCAGGTACGTTTGAGGTGCTGTGAGATTGGTGTGTTTTAGGAAAGTGGAAGAAACACGTACAAATCTCTCTCTGGAGGAATCCATCTTCAACCCAGTTTCCAAGTCATTCCTATGACTCTCTGAAGAAATATGAGTGAACAGCCCAAATCCCAAAACACAAAAAGAAATAAAATAAGAAAGCGAGTGTGTTCAGAAACAGATAGTAGTATTGACATCTTTGGATAGTGATAGTATTAGAAAAAGAACAGAAAAAGTATATTTTGTATGTTTATTAAAATAAAATATATTATTTAAAAATGAAGAGGAAAGTAAGAAACAAGCAGATATGAAAAAATAGAAGTTTTAGAAATGGAAAATAGATTGTTTTAAAAATTAAAAACTCAATATACAGGTTTAATAGAAGATTGGAAACAATATAAGAGAAAATTAATGAATTGAAAGATAGCTGAAGAAATTGTTCAGAATAAAGTATCAAGAAACAGGGATGGAAAATATAAAAGAGAGGTTCAGAGCACAGGATACAAAGTAAGAAAGCACAGCATGAAAGAACTCAAATCAGAGTTCTGGAAGGAGATGGGACAGAGAATAGGAAAGTTAAAATGGTTTAAGAAATATTGGCTATACATTTCCCAGAATTGTTAAAAGATACCAGTCCTCAAATCACAAAAGCCTAATGAACCCACCCAAGAAGGGTGAATAACAAAATCTATATCTAGACTAATCTTAAAACTGAAGAATCAAAAATAGGTTATTTTATATTTGGTATAAAAAGTTTGTTGTAAGAAGTTTTACGCATATCAACATCATACTGTTTTAGTTTTAGCTATTTCACAATGCTACTGAAGTAATTAATTATAACTTATTTTCTAATCATAAGATCATCTTGGGTAAAGCTCTGGATCTACTTCATTCATTTATTTATTAATATTTATGTATCATTTTATCTTACGTTGTATGTAATTTTTAACTATATTACTATATGGTAATATAACTAAGACCTTAGGCTCTTAGAATAAAAAGCTATCACAAGAGTCATTTCTTGCTTTTTTTTTCAAATGAGAAAATAGAGGCCTATAGAAATGAAGTATTGCTTTTCGTATTACAAAGCCAGTTAATAGCTGTGGAGTCCGTGTCTCCTGAATTCTAAATAAGTAGTCATTCTAGATGACTAATGACTGGTTGGTACCATTTTCCTTCTTTAGTGGAGGAAGGGAAAGATCCTAGTTTAAATTATAATACTGTTAAGCTCACACAACAGGCAAAATGTACTTTGCTGAAATAGTGTTAGTAAAACTTAAGTAAAATTGGAGTCTTTAAAAATCAGAAGTTCAAGGGCACAGTAGGAAAAAAGGTTGTTCTTTTTGGCTCAAAGTCACAAGTTGCATTTTAGTTAACCACTAAATAATAATATTGAATGTGGGATTGCTATTACAATTCACAGAAACTCCTTTCCCCAAGACCACTGAGAACAGACTGAATGAAAGTACTCTCTCTTCCAAGACGGACAATGCTTTTAGGAGATGAAGCTCTGTTCCATGTGGACTACATTGTAATTATAAATTACATTTATATTCTAAATTAAGAAATTGTATGTTCAATGCAATTGATCACATACCATAATAACTTCTGTCTTCTTGCTGTACCTGGCCTGAATATTAACGGGAACATTAACACCCTTGGTTTTTTAACCTCCAATGCTGTATAAGCTCTATAACCCTAATAATGGCTCCTAATTTGTTTTTAAAAATAACTATATCAGGATAATGTTGGCCTCATAAAATGAGTTAGGGAGGATTCCCTCTTTTTCTATTGATTGGAATAATTTCAGAAGGAATGGTACCAGCTCCTCCTTGTACTTCTGGTAGAATTCGGCTGTGAATCTGTCTGGTCCTGGACCTTTTCTGGTTGGTAGACTATTAATTATTGCCTCAATTTCAGAGCCTGTTATTGGTCTATTCGGGGATTCAACTTCTTCCTGGTTTAGTCTTGGGAGAGTGTATGTGTCCAGGAAATTATCCATTTCTTCTAGGTTTTCTAGTTTATTTGCGTAGAGGTGTTTATAGTATTCTCTGATGGTAGTTTGTATTTCTGTGGGGTTGGTGGTGATATCCCCTTTATCATTTTTTTATTGCATCTATTTGATTCTTTTCTCTTTTCTTCTTTATTAGTCTTGCTAGCAGTCTATCAATTTTGTTGATCTTTTCAAAAAACCAGCTCCTGGATTCATTGATTTTTTGAAGGGTTTTTCCAAAGCCTGGCAGAGACACACACACAAAAAGGGAATTTTAGACCAATATCCCTGATGAATGTTGATGTAAAAATCCTCAGTAAAATACTGGCAAACCGAATCCAGCACCACATCAAAAAGCTTATTCACCATGATCAAGTGGGCTTCATCCCTGGGATGCAAGGCTGGTTCAACATATGCAAATCAATAAACGTAATCCAGCATATAAAGAGAACCAAAGACAAACACTACATGATTATCTCAATAGATGCAAAAAAGGTCTTTGACAAAATTCAGCCCTTCATGATTAAAAACTCTCAATAAATTTGGTATTGATGGAACATATCTCAAAATAATAAGAGCTATTTATGAGAAACCCACAGCCAATATCATACTGAATGGTCAAAAACTGGAAGCATTCCCCTTGAAAACTGGCACAAGACAGGGATGCCCTCTCTCACCACCCCTATTCAACATAGGGTTGGAAGTTCTGGCCAGGGCAATCAGGCAAGATAAAGAAATAAAGGGTATTCAATTAGGAAAACAGAAAGTCAAATTGTCCCTGTTTGCAGATGGCATGATTGTATAGAAAACCCCATCATTTCAGCCCTAAATCTCCTTAAGCTGATAAGTAACTTTAGCAAAGTTTCAGGATACAAAATCAACTAGCAAAAGTCACTAGCATTGTTATACACCAATAACAGACAAACAGAGAGCCAAATCATGAGTGAATTCCCATTCACAATTGTTACAAAGGGAATAAATACCTAGGAATCCAACTTACAAGGGATGTGAAGGACCTCTTCAAGGAGAACTACAAGTCACTGCTCAATGAAATAAAAGAGGACACAAACAAATGAAAGAACATTCCATGCGCATGGATAGGAAGAATCAATATCGTGAAAATGGCCATACTGCCCAAGGTAATTTATAGATTCAATGCCATCCCCATTAAGCTCCAATGACTTTCTCCACAGAATTGGAAAAAACTACTTTAAAGTTCATATGGAACCGAAAAAGAGCCCGCATTGCCAAGACAGTCCTAAGCAAAAAGAACAAAGCTGGAGGCATCATGCTACCTGACTTCAAACTATACTGCAAGGTTACAGTAACCAAAACAGCATGGTACTGGTACCAAAACAGAGATATAGACCAATGGAACAGAATGGAGCCTTCAGACAAAATACCACACATCTACAACCATCTGATCTTTGACAAACCTGACAAAAACAAGAAATGGATAAAGGATTCCCTATTCCATAAATGGTGCTGGGAAAACTGGCTAGCCATAAGTAGAAAGCTGAAACTGGATCCCTTCCTTACACCTTATACCCAAATTAATTCAAATGGATTAGAGACTTAAATGTTAGACCTAAAACCATAAAAACCCTAGAAGAAAACCTAGGCAATACCATTCAGGACATAGGCATGGGCAAGGAATTCATGTCTAAAACACCAAAAGCAACAGTAACAAAAGCCAAAATTGACAAATGGGATGTAATTAAACTAAAGAGCTTCTGCACAGCCAAAGAAACTACCATCAGAGTGGGAGAAAATTTTTGCAATTTACTCATTTGACAAAGGGCTAATATCCAGAACCTACAAAGAACTCAAACAAATTTAAAAGAAAAAAAGAAAAAAACCATCAAAAAGTGGGCAAAGGATGTGAACAGACACTTCTCAAAGGAAGACATGTATGCAGCCAACAAACACATGAAAAAATGCTCATCATCACTCGCCATCAGAGAAATGCAAATCAAAACCACAATGAGATACCATCTCACACCAGTTAGAATGGCGATCATTAAAAAGTCAGGAAACAACAGGTGCTGGAGAGGATATGGAGAAATAGGAACACTTTTACACTGTTGGTGGGACTGCAAACTAGTTCAACCATTGTGGAAGACAGTGTGGCGATTCCTCAAGGATCTAGAACTAGAAATGCCATAGACCCATTACTGGGTATATACCCAAAGGATTATAAATCATGCTGCTATAAAGACACATGCACACGTATGTTTATTGTGGCACTATTCACAATAGCAAAGGCTTGGAACCAATCCAAATGTCCATCAACGACAGACTGATTAAGAAAATGTGGCACGTATACACCACGGAATATACTATGCAGCCATAAAATAGGATGAGTTCATGCCCTTTGTAGGGACATGGATGAAGCTGGAAACCATCATTCTCAGCAAACTATCTCAAGAACAGAAAACCAAACACCGTATATTCTCATTCATAGATGGGAATTGAACAATGAGATCACTTGGACACAGGAAGGGGAACATCACACACAGGGTCCTGTTGCGGAGTTGGGGGAGTGGGGAGGGATAGCATCAGGAGAAATACCTAATGTAAATGATGAGTTAATGGGCGCAGCACACCAACATGGCACATGTATACATATGTAACTATCCTGCACGTTGTGCACATGTACCCTAGAACTTAAAGTATAATAAAAAAGAAAAAGAAAAGAAATAAATAAAACATTACAAATTGAAAAAAAACTATAATTCTTATTTTCAGTAATTTCTAGGCTCTTTTAATGTTTGTTACACATCTTCACAATTTCATTTAGGTGAATGGCGAAAATTTAAAAGAAAAGAAATTATTTTTTTATGCCATAAGACAAATTATGCTATAAGGAAACAATGCTGTAGAGTTATGGAAGAATATAGGTACAGTGGTTCTTGATCTGCATATCAAAGGAAAGTCTGCATGTGATCTTGTAAGTGTCAAAGCGAAGCCATTTTACACAATTATGCAGGTACTTACGCTAACTCTTATGTACCTGTCAGTAACTAAGGGAAGCATTTTGCTAGGAGAGAACTATTTTTCATGAAATCCCACACATAACTGTCTTTACAAAGTCCGTGCCTTTGTTAGAACAAAGAATGAGTAAAGGCGATCTCTGCACACAAAATGAATTAGAAAATTTCCCCTCAAAGTTGGATGATAACATTATTTTCCTGTGTTGTTGTTGATAGCTGTCTACTATCATCCTTGCCACTAGATGGCAGCAGCACTCTTTCATTCTAAGACTGCTTTTCTTTTGTTTCTTCTTCTTTTTTTTTTTTTTTTTTTAAAAATCGCTCACTCTCCTGGATAGTTGTTCTCAGCTCTGCTGTGCGATGATTTAAACAACGCTTTGATGCTGTAGGATGTTGGTATTCACAAATCAGGTCTATCCTTTTCTTTTTTTCTAAAAAGATAATATACTGCTTTTTCAAAGTCAATTAACACTTAGGGCAAATGAAATGGGGAAAGCAAAAGGTCACTTTCTAAAGGGTTGCCTTGAAACCTTTTGGTAATATTCAGGTGTCATCCAGGAATTGCAAATCACTGGGAAAAGAAAAGAAATAATAATTAGTTCATTTGTTTCTTGATAACTCCCAATAAGATGGCTTAATACGACTTTTCTGCTTTATTTCGTAGCAATGCCCATGGTGTGCTCAGAGTGCCGCCTGGTAATTTTTATGTCTTGCAGTCATGAAGGCAATTGGGATGCTTTTGGGCCAATTTATGCATCAGGACAGGGGTGATGGAGAGAATGGCTAAGATCTCTGGACTGCGTTGCGGTTGAATACGCTTTACAAAAGAGAATTGTCCAGAGAGTGGCATGAGACAGGGAGAAGTGAGTAACTTCCTCAGAAAGGTAATAGACCAAAGGACGAAAACGATAGGGCTTTCTTCTACAAATAATCAGCCTCCATTCCAACCTCCAAACAATGCTAAGTGAACCTAAGCTTCAGAGTCAGTAAAATAAGGAGGCATAAGTGTGGAGAAACTTCATGTTTTGACCTCAGATGCCCTTTGAAAATTTACATAGTTCACCAGATGAATGTCTCAGAATATAACAGCTCGAGGTTTTAATAACTTACTTGAATTTCATTTAGAAAACATGCCTGGGCACCCAGGAAACAATAAGCAGATTTTAAAAAAGAACCAAACACATTGCAAATGAGGTTATTAACAAACTGACTTTTAAATTTACTGCTGGCAGGGTGCCCGCCTGGACAGGTCGAGTCAGGGCCGTGCCTGGCTTACGCCTCTTGCAGCACGCCTCACCGTCGAGATCGCAGTCCCAGTTCTTTCCTATCTTTTTATATCTATTTTAATATAAAAAGGCCTTCACTCGGTTTAATAACCTTTTCCTTGAATAAGGAGTTTCTGTTTGCAATCACATGAATAGAAAAAGACCTGCTCCAGAAACTCTGGGAGATTATTGCATGCCTAGCTACAAAAATAAGGTTCTGAAAGAGCAGAGGGGATGGAATAACTACATAATGAGCAAATTCTTGTGAGGTAAATTATTATTCGGGATTTTTGAACTGGTCTTTTATAAAAGGAAATAATAATAATTACAATCCTGCAAATACTGTTGCCCGGTGGGAGACAACAGTAGCTTCGCTGGAGATGCCGCTTGGCGCTGGCACTTTGTTCTCCTCCCACGTCGCAGCCTGAAACATTATAAACCCAGGAAAAGACCCACATTCACCCGAAGGGCAATGTCTCCTTGCTTTGATTTTGTGTACATTTCAAACCATAAAGGGATGGCATGATAACATATTTCTTTTCACCTATAGGGGTCAGGGTAAAGTTCGAGACTGAAGTTAAATGATGTGGGTAGATTCAAACTGCAAGGTTTCATTATTAGAAATATTTTTTTGTTGGGGTGTGGGTGTCATCCGAACTTCCACAGGTCAAAACTGGCAATCGAATAATTGAAATTAATAAGAAAGCCAAGGAGAGGATGCGTTGGAAGCTGTACTCACAGGTCAGAGTCTGCCTCTCTAGTTCTAATATGTCCACTAGAATTTTTTTGCTTCACGAAGCCTTGGCTTTTGACCATCTCCACCACTTCTTTTCATATCTAATAGGACCAACTTTATTCCCAGTTCTCTAAACTATTAATGATAACAAATGTCTCCCTTTGTATTCAGTTGGAGATTTTGGCTGCATTTTGACAGAGAAATTTAAAAGTCAGAGCTGGTGAGAGCCATTAGGAAGGTCTGGTAGAAGGGGATGAGTGGGGAGGAGTGATTTTTTTTTCTCCCATCATCAGGCTCTCTTGGCCAGGGAAGCAGTGGTTGATCCGAGAGCAGTGCTTACTGTGCTCTTGACCTATTTCTGGTCTGACCGTGTTCTCTCTCTCTGCTGTCATGAAGAACTTCTGTGTCTGTCTTCCCCTCAGCTCCCCCATCAGCACATTCACTATATGTGACACAAGATTGTCACCAGCATCAGCCTGGGCTTCCCCTTGTCAAAAGGACCCTCAGCACCTAAGCCCCCTTTTCCAGAGTGACTCAGCCTCTGGCAGGTGTTACGAGCTAAAATTGAGTTTTGTGGCAGCTGCTTCTGGAACCTCAGAGACAGTGCTGCATGCCCGGAACAGGGGGACGATGAGAAGCCTGCCCATCCTCTGTGCATGAGCCAATGCCCGTTCCTCCCTCTGGAGTATGTGGCTGCTTGAAAATAAAAGTTATTTTCACTTATGTGAAAAAATGTGTTTTTTTTTTCTTCCTTTGCTTGTTTACTTAGTTTTCACCATTTAAAAATCATGCAGCATCTTCATTAAGGGGTAAACGTACAAAACATTACTCCTACTTGCATTTTTCTCTAGGTGCCAACACACCTAGGCAAGCTTTCAGACAACAGTCACCTAGCAACTACTTTTTCGTACATTAAATGATTCCAAACTCTCACATTTCCCTCCACAAGAGCTGTGTATTTTGCCTTTTTTTTTCCTTCTTACAGCTCAAGGAAAGAACAAACAAGAATGAGAAAGTATATTGTTTAATGATAAAATATCAGTTTCAAACAATTGTTTTTAAATATATAAATATTTTCTGTAATACTTTGCTAATCCATTTCTGACTTTCTATTTAAGTGGCAAGGTATTAGTTAGAATTAGGTTCCACTGAAAGTGACAATAACACTAAAGTTTAGTGGGTTTAACCAGAAAGAAATGGAAATGCAGTCCTGGGCTAGTGCCCCAGTGCCAAGCATCCCTGGGAATCCAGATTCATCTCTCCTGACTGATCTGCCGTCCTCAACATGCAGTGACTGTGTCTTTGTCAGAGATGGCAGGGCTGGATTTCGGATCCTCATTTCAGGCATCAGGAAGAAGAAAAGAGAAGTAAAAAGACATGCTACCTCATTTTTTAAAATTTTATTGTTTGAGACAGTGTTTCACTCTGCCACCTAGACTGGAGTGCAGTGGCGCCATCTCAGCTCACTGCAACCTCTGCCTTCTGGTTTCAAACGATTCTCCCGCCTCAGCCTTCCGAGTAGCTAGGATTACAGGTGTGTGCCACCACACCCGGGTAATTTTTGTATTTTTAGTAGAGTTTCACCATGTTGGTCAGGCTGGTCTTGAACTCCTGACCTCAGGTGATCTTCCTGCCTTGGCCTCTCAAAGTGCTGGGATTATAGGCATGAGCCACTGTGCCTGGCCCATTCTCCCTCTTTAAGGTGACTTCCTAGTCATTTCACCAATTGCTTCCACCTATTTTCCATTGGCCAGGACTTAGTCATAGGGCCACACTTAGCTTCAAGGTGGTCTTTGTTTTGTGCTTTCCTGTGACGAACTAATATGCAGACGAATAATTTCCACCACTGCATCAATAAGGAAGAAGATGGAGACTGGAGAACACCTAATAGTCTCTGCCACAGGTCAAATATTAACATTTAGATAAACTGCAAAATTTATATTTCATCACTAATTCTTGTTTTCTTCCAGAAGGAGGAATGCTTTCTTCTCTTGAGAGCAACAGATAACTTATTTAATGGAGGTGAAAATGTAAACGTTATTTGAGTTGTAATTGTTGGCAGGTTCTGAAAACATCCTAGAGGATTAACTACAGTCTTAAAGCACATGAACAATATTGGAACATCATCGTGCTCTATGTCACCCTGGGGAATCTGGAGTAAGGTGCATCTTGGTGGCCAACTAAGGCCATTTTTATTAAATAGTGTCCTAAAAAGAATATCTGTGTCCCAGAACTGGAGGCAAGGTTGTAGAGTACCAATCATTAAAAGAAAACTTACCTAAACGGAGGAAAGTGTGCTGAAAAGCATCTAGGGGTTATGTAATGCTGGTGACATTTTAATGATACACTTGGGTGGAATGAGAATGAAGACTGGAAGTTCACCTACAGAATGGGGCTCCAGGCCTTCACCAGTTTCCCTGTTTCTTGGGTTGGCATAATCACCCCTTCACTGGTTGAATTATTCTCTTGGTTATATCAACACAATTAAAACATATCTAGCATATGGAGGCCTGATTCTTACTCCAGAGATGTTGCTTTGTTGATCTGGGGTGGGTTCAAACAGCGACAATGTTTAGAAGTTTCCCAGATAATTGTAGTGCCAGGCAAGGCTCCAGGACCAGTGGGTCAGATGCCTTCAAGGGAGACTCCTGTGAATCCATGCAATAATCTCTTAGGGAACGTCATCAAACTATTAATGCCAGGAATAATGTTCTAATCTTTGGAAGGTGGCTCAATGCACACATTAAATAATCGATCATTTCATGTTAATGTTTTTTGAAGATTCAATATAGTTAAAAGCAGTGACTTGGAGTCATATCTGTGTATGTCCAAAATTCAGTTCTACAAATTAATAACTGTGTGTTCAGGACCAGGTACTTGATCTGCTTTTGTTTCCTTACCCAAAACCTGGAGATTTCTTTATGAAATATCTGTCTTTAGAGTTTGTGTGATGGTTAAAGGAATGATTTACATAAAATGCTTTGTGAACTGCCTGATATAATTCAAGAGCTCATAAAATAATGTTTTATTGTTCCATAATTGTATTTTTTGTAGGGCATCTTTAAAGATTGCTAGGATAGAAATCATTAGTATGCTTTTGTAAATTAAACAACTGTAGGTAAGTTAAAGACCTTACTCTGGGTAATTGGGTTAATCATATTACTTAATCATATTTGTTGAGTACCTCCTACATGGAAAGCTCAACTGCTTTATGCCCAATGAGAACATATAATATACATGTAATATTCAGTGCAGTGAGGATGGCAAGTCATGTGTAGAGAAGGGACAATGTAGAAATATGAGGTGGTATATTTGTAGCAATGATTGCATATCAATTGCCAAATCTGTTTTCTCCATGTTGCATTTTAGGGTATAATGGAACATGTCTAAATTTCCTTTGCAGTTACTGTTATCATATAACTTAGTTATTGCAATTGAAATGTGAGTGGAAACGACACGTCATTTCTGGGTCTGGACCTTCATTTATTGGGTATATCTTCCCTTTCCTACTAAATGGGACATGCATGTGACAGAGTCCCAGCTTTGACCATGTGGATCATAACATACTGGGGAATGGGGGAGCAACAAAATGAAAGAATTCTGTATTCTGAGTGGCAATCCTGATGTGAGCTGTCCTAGGTGGTTGGGCAAGAAATAAATGAACTTTGTTCTTTAAGTCAACAAGTTGCAATCCTGATGTGAGCTGCCCTAGGTGGTTGGCAAGAAACAAATGAACTTTGCTCTTTAAGTTAACAAGTTGTGAGGTTTCCTTGATAGGAATGCATAAGCTCCACCCCGTAGATACTATTGATTACGCCTCAAATTGGTAGCATCTTTTAAAGACAGTGACCCTGTAGAACAGTGCTTCTCAAAGCCAAGTTCCCAGGGTGGCAGCAGCAACAACACCGGCAATATGTTAGAAGTGCAAAATCTCAGGCCTCGCCCAAGATTTTCTGCATCAGAAACTTGGAGGTAGGGTTCAGGTGTCAATGGTATAAGAAACTCTCCACATTCTTCTGAAGCAGCCTTAAGTTTGAGCATCACTGTTATGAGGGGAGAGGAGGTTGGGAAGGGGTAGGGGGGAGAGGGCGAGTAGTGCTTTAAGAGAATGGGCACTGTAAATAAAATGCCTGGCTTCAAATTCTGCCACTTACTGTGTAGGTAACCTTGGGCAAGGCAGCCTCTCTAGTCCTTAGTTTCTTTATCGGTAGAATAGGGATAGTTACTATACATCAAACATAGGGTCATTGTAAGGATTAAGCAAGTCAGTATGCATAATGCATTCAGAACAGTGCCTGGCATATAAAATGTTAGCTACAGTTACTATTTAAGCAATGAAGTTGTGTTGAAGCGTGGAAAATTAATCTACACAAACAAAGGGATGGTAGAGCAGGGCCATGTAACTTCTCTGTGGTGACAGTGTGTCTAATATTTATGAAGTAAGTAACACGTATTTATTGAGCATTAGCTCAATGCAAGACACTATGTTCGGTGCTGGGATAAGCAAAAAGGAAGACAACACAGGTCGGCGGTGAAGGACCTTAAACCCCTAACACCAGCCTAGATTCTACTGTCTTAAAATGATCCACTTTCCAAAATTTTAGGCAATTTCTAGACAATTTCAAAATGTGGTTCTCAATTATTCTCATACTCATTAGAATACCTGCCAGGGGGGCAGAGTTAAAAAGCATAAAGGCATTTAACTGCTTGTCTGTCTGCTTTCAATCTTCTATAAAAGGAATTCTTTTTATCAAAAAATCTGGGTTTCATATCAAGTGATGATTTGACATTAATGCATATGCCTCTACAGAAGTAATCAAAGAACTGAGGTTTTCTATCAAAGCACCTGATTGCACTTTAAACTTTATTTTTCTATGGTATGGCATGAACTGAGAATACTTCTTATGATTTAGGAACGATTATGCACTTCTATCTTCCACCCGACTCTATATATAGTAAGTAGTAAGCTCCGGCTTACAAGTATGGTAAACTAATCACAGAAAAGAAATTCCAATGTTTGGCATGAAGCACAGTTCATCACTGCAGCTGGCAGGGCATATATTTCAACACTGAGAAGGCCTTGCTAGTTTATTTTAGACTAAAACATTAGCAAATGTACACAGAAAAGGCCATAGGATTTCATTTCTAAGCAAAATTTAGTCAAATATTAGGAAGTTTGCTCTGTTCTGATATTGCTTTTAGAACCAGAGATGCTGTTTTCCTATGGGATTCATGCTTTTTCTTATTAGAAGCTCAACATCTGTTCCTCAGCAGTTGAAAGAGAATATGGCTAATGGATTAAAAAAAAAAAAAAAAAAAAAAGAAAGAAAAATCAACAACAACTTCAAATCTCAGCAATTAGAATGTAGGCTTCTGTGGCTTGGCATCCTCAGAACATATATTCTGAAATAGGGTAAGAGGAAAGAGAGGTTTAGGTTGAATATCACAAAAAATTTCAGAAAGGCAACAAATTTGGAAGGAACAAAAAGTCTCCCTGGTAGGGGAGGCCACACTCGGAATCAGACTGAACAAAGCACAGAAACATACACTGAGAAGCACTCTTGACCAGTAGAAAAATGAATCTGATGCCCAAAAGATAGTTTTTCCAATTTTAATACGTGATTTTCTAATTACTTTCTAGAAATAAAAAAATTAACTAGTTTGAGAAAAATTGGGATACTTTCTGTGAGCATTGACTCTTGCTCTCCTTCATGTGATTAAAAACTTTAGACAAAAAATCAGATGTATTTTAAATCCTTTCTCTTTCTCCTCTAAGTATACTTGAACTATGATAAATACAATAATTTGTTATTTATTTATAAAAGAAAAAATGGAATGACGAATAAGCATTTGTCTTTGTGGAGAAGAAATTTCCGTCAACCTCATCTCTATGGCCTCCTCCTAGAAATGAGCCATCATTATAAATGAGGAGAAAGGTATCAATTAATTATCTCCCTACATGTAGGTGCGCATAAGATCCCACGTAGACAGATTTACACAGTTACAGCTAATCTGTCCTCCTGGCAAATGTAACTGAAATGTAACTGGAAGCTTATCCTCTTTTTTTTTTCCTGAGAGAAAAATTCAGGTGAAATTCACTGATGTTTGGTAGAAAGCCCAGTCGCCTCTGTGCTGATTTGTTCTGATTTATGGCTTTGAGGAACAACTGTGCAAGCTCCTAAGTTTGGTTAATGCAGGCTTTGCTTTTCAATTAATTTACGATTTCAGGCACTGTGTAATTCCAGTATTAACAATCCAGTGTTACCAATAAAAACAGAAATCCCTTCCTGATCCCTGCTAGGTTGCAAAGTGGAGAATATAGAGGATTATGATTTACCTCTTTGTACATTCTCAGCAAGGCTTGAAGGTCCTTAAAACATGACCTACACTAACCAACCTTAGGTTTCCACTGTCTACTTACTACTGCTTATAGCTCAGTTTCCTCCAAAATGGGGATATTTACCCAGGGATCTGGGCTCAGTCGGCTGTCTGCTTCTTGAGTAGCTTCGTTTACTGCCCATTGAAATTCTAACCCTCTTTCAGGTTCAGGTCAAAAGCCACCTTTTCCATGACATATTTTTTCATCCTGACTGCTGCAAGCCATCTGGTCTCCTGCCCTCTCCCATTGTTTATGTCTTCCTTATTGTCCTCCTCATAGTCTGTCTTCTGTACTGACTGGAGGCTTCTGTTTCTCTCCAGCAGATTATACTTGAGGTGAAGACTGGGTCTTATTCATATTTCCTGTGGCATCCAGGGCAGTGCTGTGTGTAGAGTGTGTATATGACATTAAACCCATCCTCGCAGAATAGTGAGTACAGGCTTTATGTCAGGCACCAGGTGAGCACAGTGAAAGACTGTAAGTTACTACCCTCAGAAAGTCCTCAAACTGGTTGGGCAGTGGAGACTTGTGTAAATATATTTATTCTATGAGAAAGAATTTGAGGGAATTCAAATGACAGAAAACCATGGTATTCACAGAATGGAAAAATTACTGTGTGTATTGGGGTAAGGTATGAGGTAGGTGATGTGTGTCAGAGAAAACATGAAAGAGAAAGTGTGGGCTAGAATATAAAAAAGTCTAGTGGACAAAGATCAGAATTGATAGGGATGCCAAAATTCCACGTAGAAAAGATCTAAGGAGTGAAAGATCAAGCCAGATGACCAAGTTTTTTCAAAGCTCTTACAGGTTTGGGGGTAAGCTTATAAAAGGCCCTCATTGCCAGTTAAAAATCTTTGTAAAATAACATGTCAGGGAGACTCATCTGGTGTTTGTGTGCAGGAGAGGAGATGGGAGGGGAGGAGGTGAGGGGGCAGGTGGGATGAGGGAGATGAGGCTGGTCACACTAAGGTGCTGCCCATGTGGTGCAATCTTTGGGACACACGTACAGGACACTGCACCGTGTAAAACATAATGATTATTTCCGCTTACAGGATAAGAATGTTCACAAAGGACTCATTGCTTGATAAAAGGCTTAGACATACAATTCCTTTACGAACAGTAAGCACTTCTGGTGAGCACAAAATTATTTTTCTTCAACTTTTATAAAACTCTTTCAGAAACATAACTAGTGAGTGATGCAAAGCACATCTGTATCCAATTATGTTAGAGCACCAATATATTTCTGGTTTATAAGGAAGAGTATCCAGAACAGAAGCTCTTGCACTATTTCACTCAGATTTTAAGTCGTCCTCAGAGTCCTACTCTTTAGTAATCTCAGAAGTGCATATTCTAAGCTGCAAAGGGATAGACAAGACAGTGGAAAAACTTTCTAAAAACTTACATGTTTCTCCTTAAAAACTGCTGCAATGACTTCTTAACTTCCTTGAGATATAGGCGATTCACAAGCCCACTCAGCCATCTGTTTTGCTTGATTTCAGACCATTTTCGTCTTTTCCAGAGACACAAAGGCAAGTAATGTATGTGTATCTATGTGCATGTGCTTGCTTGAGTGAGGGTGTGTATGTGCGCGCGTGCACACACACACATACACACACACAAGTTTGGATTGTGTTCTCCATATGAAGTTTTGAATCTGTTCTTTTCTTGGGGCAGTATATAACCAGTTATTTAGCAATAATGTTTGCTTAAAGTTAACAGTTTTGAAACACAGAATCTTTTTAAACCTTATTTCTCTTTTAACAGCAAAAAGCAGCTTGGGTGATTATAGCAAACTTTCAAAGTCAGTGCTACTAAATGTCCTTTATATGGTAGCAGAATTAGTTTTTATTTTCATACAATATTCAGGCCGTATGAAAGCAGACGAACCTAGGAATGCCACAGCTGACAGTGATTCCACCCACAACAATTGAGAAGAGCATAAATAACCTCTCCTCTCTAGGGACTATACACGCCACTGATTCTTTTTGCTGTGGTTTAAGGTCTAAAGGAGAATTTTTAAACAAATAATAATGCTAGGTAACTTTTTTTTTTTTTTTTTTTTTTTGAGACAGAGTCTCACTCTGTCACCAGGCTGGTATGCAGTGGCATGATCTCGGCTTACTGCAACCTCTGCCTCCTGGGTTCAAGTGATTTTTCTTCCTCAACCTCCCGAGTAGCTGGGACTACAGGTGCACGCCACCACGCCCAGCTAATATTTGTATATTTAGTAGAGACTGGGTTTCACCATGTTGGCCAGGATGGTCTCGATCTCTTGACCTTGTGATCTGCCCGCCTGGGCCACCCAAAGTGCTGGGATTGCAGTCGTGAGCCACCACGCCTGGCCAATACTAGGTAACGTTTATTGAACAATTATTAAGTGCTGAGTCCGTTCCAAGCACTTTGTATGTATCAGCTGGTTGAATCCTACAACTACCTGTATAAGGTAGATACTATTGCTATACCCTTTTACAGATGAGGAAATTGAAGCACAGAGGAATTGAACAACTTGTCCAAAGTTACAGAGCTGGGACGGCTGTGGTTTGAACTCAGACAGTTTGACCCCAGAGCCTGCCCTGGAACCAGTTGCTCTAAGAACCAATTGTTCACCTCCTTTATATTCCTTCCAAAATTCCATGGCATTATGCTTTTTTGGAGGAGTAAAAGTAGAAAGAAGGAAGCCATTGTGAGTGGAATGCTCATATATGCTATCCTCTTTCATTACTTAATCCTTATAACAACTCTTCAAGGTAGATATTATTCATGTGGGTTGCAGACGAAGAAGCTTGCCTTATAGTTTGTAAGTGGCACCAAGATTTGAATCTGAAACTAACAAATGACACTTGTTCAGTGCCAACTGTGTGCTGGATGTTTTATATCCATTTTCTCTTTGATCTTTATAATGATCTTGTAAGGCAGGTGTCTTTGGGAGTCATAAGAATGAGGCAAGTAAAGAAAGTCTTGAATGGGTTTCAGTAGCTCTGGATTGCAGTGCTATACTGCAAGAAGCATCTATCCATGGGATGAATAAGAAACAGATGTATCCATCACACTTAACTTACTTTCATTAGGAGACAGTAAGACTGTGAGAGAAAGAGCACTGGGTGAGAGTCATATATTGGTGGGAAGCTGACTGAAATCAGGGAAAATACCTCACTGGGGAGTAAACATCATACATTTGGTTGAGATGTTTCTTGTTGTGGAGAAGATGGTTCCCATGGACACATTTAGAGCTGAATGCTTGATCTTGAGGTAGAAACCATTGGTTTTCCAGTGAGTCGCTTCATACGTCTAGGTCAGCTTGTCCCTTGTTTGAGATACGTGGGAGCTTCCCATGAACCACTTCCATGATGTCTAGTTAGTATTCATGACTATAACGTTTTCTAAGATTCTGGGTCATAGATTTCTCCTATGTTGCAGTTATCCTAGGACCCATAAGTGTACAGCTGTTGAAAAAAAAGCTTCCTGGTGTCAGTAACAGGTACAACTCTCATTTTCCAGATGACGATCTAAAACTCAGAGGGCTCAGTATCTTCAGTTCAGGTCCAGGATTAGACAATAAATGTCAAAGCTAGGATTGAAGTCAGATGTATTGACTACTAAAACACATATATTGGAGTATAGCAATATGCTGTCTTGCTTGTAGAACTGTTCACCTCTTTTGCTTGTATAATTTTTATTTCAGCAGTTTCTTTTGTTATTCAAACTATGTGAAGCTATTCCAACAAGCTTATGTAATAGAGAATAGCATCAAATGTTTGTCAGTAATCTTAGCTTTCCATTTGACATTAAAAATCAGAGATTTCTTCTTTTCATGGTCATGCCTCTGGTCCTTAAATTACCGTAGAATTTTCTAAACATCCTGTAGGCCTCAACTCTCTTTCCTTTCCAGAAAATTGTCAGAAAAAGCATAGATAAGATTACTAAAACATAGATAAGATCACAAAAACTTGTAGTAGCTCACCATTGCGGATAGCAATTGTTCCTGGCTTCCATGCCTGTGAGTCTCAGCTTTGGAGAATTTTAAATATCCAGGTGCTCATGTTTCACCCTAGACGGCTACTCCTAATTTGGGCGCTGAGCAGATAGATTATGTATGTTTACATAATTTTTTAACTATAAAGAATTACATGTACATGATAATAATATAGGGTATTTTCTTGACCCCTTCATGGGACTTGCAACAGGGGCACCTCATTTATTCAGCCCACCCTGCTCAACCCCTCACAGGAGGGAGCACGAGTGAACCAGATGCTTTGGTGCTGGCAGGAGCAAACTCTGTGCGGGGCCTTGTGGCAGCACCCGGACTGGTTGCTTGTGTCCCAAGGCCCCAGAAGGCATGTTACAGTGCTCTCTTACTTCTGCAGTCTGCAGACAGCAGTGTGTTATCAGCTGAGTGGGCCGTTTGCCTCATCATATGGGGTAGCTGCCTTCTGCCAGTGAGGGCAAAGGTCCAGTGTGGCAGCCTTTTTGGGTACCTGCACCTGGTGCATCCTGAATTCATGTCCTGTGCCCAAGAAGATTGAGGTCATGTGGCAGGATTGAAGGATAGTGAATGTGGATAATTTTATTGAGTGATGAAAGCAGCTCTCAGTAGAGAGGGAGAAACTGGAAAAGGGATGGGAAGGGAAAATTGCTCTCCACTGAAGTCAAGCTGCCTCTCTGCCTCTCTTCTGAAGTCAAGTTACTTTGTCCAGCTGTGTCTCTGAAGTGAAAGTCACCTCTTTCGTACATCCATCCACTACTTGCTGCCGTTCGGTCGCTTCTCCTGTCTGCTGGCTGAGTTTGGGGTTTTTATATGCACAATATGGGGGCAGGCAGGTGGTAGGTAATACTGTAAATACTTACAGTGGTATTACAGTGATGGTAGTAAATACTTACAGTATTTACTCTCAATATTGGACAGTTTTGGAAAAGGCAACATTCAACTGGTAAAAAGACATTATCAGAAAGAACCAATCAGGAGAGAGGGGACACAGGGATGGAAGTTCTCACTTTGAGCTGTGAGGTTCAGGCTTTTTGGGTCAAATGCTGAGTTTTGCCAGAGATTCATCCCAGTCTGTCTAGAATTTCTCTGCCTCCTGTTGCTATCAATAATTTTCCCATCTCCCATTCAAAAAATCCCAGCTGAGTGCAGTGGCTCATACCTGTAATCCCAGCATGTTGGGAGGCTGAGGCAGGAGGATTGCTTGAACCGAGAAGTTCGAGACTAGCCTAAGCAACATGGTGAAACCCCCTGTCTACAAGAAATACAAAAATCAGCTGGTTGTGGTGGTACACACCTGTAGTCCCAACTACTTAGGCAGTTGAGACAGGTGTATTGCTTGAGACCCAGAAGGCAGAGGCTGCAGTGAGCTGAGATTGTACCACTGCATATCAGCCTGGGCCACAGAGAAAGATCATGTCTCAACAACAACAAAAATCCCAGCACCAAAGGGCAAACATGAAAGTGAAAAGTCCACATCTCAATGTCAAATCCATTCTCAGGCCTTAGGAGTAGCTTCTAACTGCTGCAAGCTTTTGTCTCTTTGCAGCTGGCTCCATAATACTGGATAATGCCTTCATAAGAAAAGCTTCACGAGTGAATCTGATTCATACCAAAGGTCACCAGACACTGATCAGAGAATGAGGAACAAACTCCTTGAGCTGACCTTCAAGGTTCTTCATAATCTTATTCTTTATCTACATTCTGTGGATCCGATATTCCAGGCACGGGCATTTTCAAGAGTCTGATGTCTTTTCTTACATTGTAATCTCGGACTGGTATGTCTTAACCCACATTTCTGCACATTATTATTATTATTATTTTTAGCCTTCATGTACTCACTTCAAATGAAATTCCTCTATGTAAGTGTCTTCTAAACTATTTCCCTATTGATTTTTCTTTACCATTTTTGTTTGATATTTCCAGAGCACAAATTTTATTCTATTCAGAGCTATTCAATGACATTGCATGCTATGCTCATTTAAACTCACCAGAATCCAACTGCAGATCTTCAGAAGAGAGAGAGAGAGAGAAAGAGAGAGCAAGAGATACTGCATAGGGATCTGTTGTTTCCACAGCTGGAATCAGTTCTCCTGTTGTTTCTTATGGTGTTGGTGCTTGTGAGGCTTTTAAAGTACAGTTTGAGTCTACTCAATTTTCACATTACTTGCTGATTTTAGAACCCCACTCTCCCAGCAAGATACTAGTCCTAGTTAATTAGTTGTTTGCATGTGTCAGTGCAACCTTCTTCTTTGATCTGTATTTGGCTACTTACACACAATATACCAGAGTGCTTTCTAAGCACATTATTCCCTCTCTTTTTCAACTTGAGGAAGGAAGTTAACTACTAAGTATAGCTTAGTGTTTAAGGTTCCAGGCTCAGAGCCAGGCTGCTCAGGTTTGCATCCTAGCTGAACCACATTTTGGGGTAGGATGACACATATTTTTCTGGTTTGCCCAGGACAATCCCTTTTTATACCTTCCGTTCGTTCTAGCATCCTGTGCAGTGAGTGCCTCCTTTCATGCTCAGACGTGTCCTGGTTTAGATGATTAACTCTATTATCCGTCTCCTTTGGGGTAACTTAGTACCTTTAAGTATCAACTTTTTCATCTGTAAAATGTGGAAAATATCATTACTTAAAAGTTATTTCTAAAACATGATGAACAGAATTCTGCATAGAGGAAACTTCTAATAAACGTAAGCCACATTTCCCTCTTCCTTTGTTTTCTGGGGAAGGGTGTGTGCCTAAGTCATACTGTCCCAGCTTGTTCACCAATATTCAGGAATGTGGCTTACTCATGTAATACTTCTTCCTTATAGTATTTACTCTCAATATTGGAAAATTGTAGTAATATACAGATTTTGTTAGAACAAGACATTATATTGCTACATGTCAAAAAATGGTCAATATATATATATGTGCATATATAGAGATACACGTATATGGTCTTCTCTGTCTCTCTCATCTTTCTGTACATATATAGACACACATAAAAATGTAAGTTTAGACAATCTTAATGTGAACGCCCCCTTCTCCCTTACATAAGGTACTCTAATGCACTACAAAACATGAGGAATGTTCAAATAATCTCAAGAATTATAATCAATCTTTTATGCCTTTATGAGTTCAACTTTCAAAACCTTTTAAGAATAGAAAAAATCAGAAATCAAAATTGTTTATACCTAATTAAAACACTAACTAGTGCTTGGGTCTAATAGGACTGGGGGATAAAAAGCACATTTTAGGAATATCCTATAAAAAATTCAAGGCAGAGACAAAGGCAATGATTAATTAGGCAACAAGTATATTAACATAAAACTTCATATGAAATCTATAGATTCCCAAGCTGCTTATTAGACCTTGGTAAGTCGTTGAGAATCTGAGCTGTAAGAAATGAAGCTCACTTAAAAAAATAATTACCAAGAGCAGACCAAACGGTCTTCGCTTGATAAACCTTGCTCTGCCTGCCTACAGAGTTGAGGCAGAAGCCATCTAGAATGCAGTCTCCTTCCTAAGCCTCTGAGAAGCATGTCATTACTCTTTCCACTTTGAAAAAGGAGTCTGTCAATCAAGAAAGCTTATTTTGCAGGTCCTGGAGGGGAGGAATAACACATTCAGTTTTACTCCCTCTTATTCTTGGTAACACTTCATCTCAAGTGCCCATTAACCAGCACACTCAATAACTTGGGCTGAATTATGATGAAAGCACTCTCCTGGGAGTCCAAGGCATCTGCATCAAACAGTCATTGCCGTTAGTTTACAAGGATGCATAAAATCATAGACCAACATAAGTAAAGTATGGCCAACCCCCATCTGGGAACCACAAAAAGCCAACCCTAATGAAGGATTAGAGGAAATCCCTTTGTTCTCAGGTTCTCTCAAGTCACATCACCTGTACTACCTTAAGAAGTCAGTGGGTTACACCTCATTTCTTCTTTTTATAATGACATATGTGACACTTCATCCTGGGATTCAGATCTTAATTTTTCAGTTCCTTTTTTCATGTCATGATAAAAAATTCTGGGGAATATATAGTGTCAGCTTCCTTTCAGATTCATCATTTCAATATTTTCATCTGCTACAACTGTTTAATTAGGAGAGGCTTCTTTTGGTAGGCTCCTTTTGTATAACTTTAATGAAACTGAAGAGCATGAAATGTGGTTTCCCTGCTTTTAAATGAAGCTACTTTTATAGAAATAAGATGAGAAATGGAGAAATTGTTGAAGTCACAGTGCATGAAATTAAGGGAGCCCAAACTGTATTGGCAATAGTGCTTTTTTTTTTTCTTCTTAAGTTGATGTTTTTGAGGAGCAAGGTTGTGGTTGCTAACAAACAGGGTCGATATTGTTTTTTCTTTCTTTTTTTTTTTTTAAGTTCATAGACTTCTCACAGACATGCCCTTAAGGATTCAATTTGTTGTTGTTTAGGAAAATTGTATGAAGCAAACTATGTGTGATAGAGGGTTATTTTCAAACACTACAAAAGCAAATTAATGATGGCATCTAGTTATGAGATAAAAACCTGATATTGTGCTGAATCTTATCTAAAGCAGGATTTAATGTGTAGGATTGAAATAGAATAATTATAGAAAATTTCAAGCAACTTATGCTATAATCATAAGCCATGTACTAGACTAGGAGGCTCTACCAAACCAATAACGTGTTAGTTATGTGCTCATCATCAAATTTTCTATCATACTATTCTGAATCTACAAATATAAAGGGAGGAGATGAAGCAGCAATTTTCCCTTACATTTAATCCGTGCAACAAGCACTTCGGAAATTCAAGTACCAAATTCAGGACGTCTGTATTGCCTTGCTATACAGTTTAGGCTAACTTGATAACTGGCAAAATATTTTTTTTCAGGTTTTGGAACTGATTTTAAGTGCCAGTTAAAAATTATAAAGATATTGAGTGAAATTTTCCTCCTGACTTATAGGTGATTAGCGCTCTTAGCTTAGAACAAGGAGATATTAAACATCCCCAGATTTAAACAAAGTACTTCCAAGAGCCAGTAACAATTGGAGCCAGAAAACTTGATCAGGAATTTGTTAGCTCATGAACCCCAACCTGCACTCCAGCTCCCTGGGCTTACATTTCATGCTGCAGATGGACTCTTCTCTCCTCATGGGATAGCTGGGCATTTGGCAGTTTCTACCCCATCCATCGTGTACTATGGGGAAGTCAAGAACTGAGGACTTTGGGAGGTGTGGAGCCAGATCTAGCTTCCTTTTTCAGAGAACTGAGATGTGGGAAGTCTCCCCAGGGCTTCCTGATAAACTCTGAAGACAACTCCTGAAACAGTCATCTCTTGGACTTCTGGAATTCAGAGGGCAGAGATGATCATCCAAGGATAGCCAGGAAAGCATAGACATCCAACAAGGAAGGGACTACAATCAAGACAGTTTGTTGAAAAAACTTTCCCCCTTTCTTTCTCTCTTGCCTCCCATCTACTTCTAACCCCAAATAAGTTAAGCCTTGAAAAAGTAGAGGGATGAATTAATCTCCCCCTTCCCATCCACTTAGAGATGCTGGGCAGGGGTGAAAGAGCTGGTCTTGCGGTGCTGTCCACACTCAAGCTTCTGCAGGCAGGGGGATGACTGAGGCAGAGATGAGATGTAAATGGAATATGAAAGAAACTAAACCAAAGAGTGTTCTAATAACTGAGATTAAGCTGAAATGACTGAAATGTAAGAGACGTACTAAAATGTTGGACAAAACAACATTGAAAACAGTGATTGGGAAATAAATGCCTATATCCAAAAAGTCAGTAAAATCAGTTTCTCTTTGGTTCCCTTGATCACGTTTGATCTCTTTTTATAATTTTCTTTTGAATCTAGGATAAAACCACTGAGGTAATCACTCTTAAAGTTACTAAAGTTAAGCAGATAAAAACAAATGCTTTTTTTTCATAACTGAAAACCTCTGGTGTTTCTTTTTTTTTTTTTTTAAATTTGAGTTTTACATAGATGACAAATGCTTTTCCTTTTTCTTATTTCAATAGGTTTTGGGGAACAGGTGGTGGTTGGTTACATATGTAGCTTGGTGTTTCTTATATTTAATGACACATGAAAAATATTCCCCAATAGTATGCTCAGTACCTGGGTGATGGGATCATTCATACCCCAAAACTCAGCACTCAGCATCACACAACACAGTCAGGTAACAAACTTGTGCATGTACCCGCTGAATCTAAAATAAAAGTTGAAAAAAAGTAAAAAAAATATCAAGGGAAGAGAGTTCTGGAAAAAGAGAACAGCAGCAGCTACAATAACAACAACATCCTTGAAAGCCAACAACGTTATTCTGGCTTCTCTGTTTGTATAAATCATTTAAAACAATGCAAAGCCAAGTGAGTAGTGTTAAACTTATTTTTATAGAAAGATTAAGTTTCTACTTTACCTCTAGGAGATGAATTTTCTATTCTCCTTATGTCTCTGTCCTAGGTTGAGTTTTCTGAGATGCAGACTTACGGTAGAGAGTGGTGTGTGGGAGGTTTATTGGAGAATACTCTCTGATTGACACTTGGAGGGGCATGGAAGGTGCAGGATTGGGTAGAGTGAAAGGCTGAACTGTGATGCAGTCACAGCAAAGGCTGGAATGATGCTTCCAGTTGCCCTGAATTGCAGCCAGGAGGCTGGCCCTTTCTTTATTCTCCAGATAGGCCAGTCTTGGTTGCAGGATGCTCTTGGGAAGGGAATATGACCTGACTCAGCTGAGAACTTCAGCCGTCAGTACTCCCAGCAGTGGTGTGCTGGCAAACCAGCTCTCTGCGGCAGGGGGAACAAGGCGGGGAGGAATTAATCTTTATTTGTGATGTTCACCAGTGTCCATGGTGTAACTACTCCCATCACTGCTGATTTCAAACTATTGTCATGATGTCACTGAACAATAGTTATGAAGAGATGCTACAATTGACTCTCACAGGCCAGCAAAAGCTGGCCCCAGCACATCATTGGTTCAGTCCTTGGAAAGGGGACCTTGATGTGCACCATGTCATCTACCACACTGACTTCTTTTCATGAAAAGCAATACTTTTAAAACTTAAAGAATTTTCAGCTACATGGGACACATCATAATAAATAGTTGCAAGTTTAAACTTAGTGAAATTAAATAACCCAGAGTGAGAAAGTCATTTATATTCCACGATATCCCAACAGCCTATTCTGATTTGGCAGTCTCAGGCTCTGAACCAACAATAACATCTGCTGACAATTTATTCTCTATTATCTTCTACCTGCTACTTAACCTACTGGATCAAACAATTTTGTGTTCGCTGTTCCCTATCTACCTGTAAGTTGGAGTGTTCACTAGTAAAAATTAAAATATAGCTTAAGAAATTTTTTCATGCCCAGATTGGAATGTCTTTATAAAGTTTTCAAATATATATCATGTACTCCCATCCACCCCTGTGTTCGGTCAATTTCTAATTTGTTTCCCTATAATTTCATCCTGATCGACTTTCTGAATGCTTAGGAAGGGCAAAAAATATAAAAGGGCTGCTGAAAACAAAAGGGAGAAGAATGATGGTGCACGTTGTTGACATTTCACTTTTCTGGAAGCCATAGAGATTGCTAACCTCAGAGGCATATTCACTTTTCTCACCCATTCACCAGGATGAATTTTCTATTCTCCTTATGTCTCTTAGACTCTCTCTTCCTTTGTCTATTATGGAGTTGAATATAGTAGCACAACTTCTTGCATTCTTGTCTTATCTAAGAAAAAGATTGTATGCTTGGAATATAGGAGGCATACAATAAATATATATTGTTTTGTTAAATGAGATTGTATTACTCTAGCAATTAAAGGAAAGGAGACAGGGCTTATGAAATAAGACACAACAGGAATTATCAAGACAATAAGGTATTGGCACTCTTTGTAAAAATAGTTATCACTAGTCATCACTGAGGTGTAAAATAGATGTGTTTGATTTTTCACCCATTTGATTTCTTAGTCTGTCTTCTGTGAGTTGATTTCTTTTATTTCTAGAAATGGCTCCCTGGAATTGCCTTACCTTAGACAAGAAAGCTTCATAGTCCTTACAAAGGGAAAGAAATGTGAATGATATATTAGTCATGGCAAAGGCTAAGCTGTTGTAACAAAGGGAACTAGAAATAAAATGGTTTGAGTAACATAGAGATTACTTTTCAGGTAACACTTTGGTCAGTCCAGGTCAGTGTGATAGGGGCAGCTATGTTTCATAAAGGACAATCTTTAGGGACTCATATTCCATTTAACATGGCTGTGTTTTATGTCATGAAAAGGGGAGAAGTCCAGAGCAAGATATTTCTTTTCAACAAAGTAACAGTGAAGTTTCAGAATGCACACATTGCTTCTATACACATTCTACTGGAGGCTGGAAAATGAAGTTTCTAGTTGGATGCTTATTAAAATATGTGAGGGCAGTATTTGGGGGCAGCTAGTAATTTGCTACTCTGGCCTCCTAACTATCCATGTATATGCTTTCTTGCCATACACAATTCCCTTGGGATTCTTTCTGAATGCCAGGGAAAATAATTATGGCCTCATTTATTACGGCCTCAGATGGAAGCTCAGGAATTCTGGGTGGTGGTAGTTCTCTCCAACAGGTCCAGATGAAGTTCTGCATAATCTGGGGATCATAAGACAATAGACAAATTATCAGCCTAGAATATAACTGCAACTGAATGGGAAAAACTCCCATTCAGAAAAGGAAACAATTAGAAACATGGAAGTCCTGAGTGATTAAAGACTCCCTACCCCAGCAATGGAGTACGGTCCATATTTGGCCCTTCTGGCCACCCCTGTTTCTGCTTTCTGGGATAGCTCCCTTGTCCATCTCTACTGTGGACCCCAGCTTTATCCTTTGCAAGAATGCTACTTGTGAGTTTTTCTCTATTTGAAATAGGTATTGAGTATAAGTTTTTATAGCAGCTTCTGGCTGAAACAGCCTGTGATTTCTTGGGTAGTACAATTTCCTGGAAAACTTGGCCCTTCAATACATTTGCTTCCAGTCATTTCTATTGACAGATAGCCTTACATAAAGATTTTTTCTAGACCAAGTTCTTATTTTTGCTGATTCTCTTACATTTTTTGGCATCTCATCCTATTCTGTCCCTCAATTCCTTAGTTAGGTTTGGATTGGAAGATCACACTCTAATTGATTTCCGAACTTTATGCATCTCATGCCAAGAAGTCTTTAGGAGAGGTGATTGAGAGAGGCTCCAGATAATAGACTTATGTTCTGCTATCCTTGGGTGTACAACCAATTGTACCTCCAGTCCTTTGCGACTTCAAATTTCTAGAGTCTCAGGAGAATTACATTTCTGACGGCAGGCAAGGAGAGTCTTACTTAGCTCTTATGTAGCTCTTTCTAAGTCTGCTTTCAAACAGGCAAATTCTTGCTTGAGTTTATCTCTTTCTTATGTATCTTGTTAAAAGTGGTTAGGAATAATTTCTTTTCCTTTTCTCACTGCTTCTCCTAGAGCAATAGGCTTCTTGGGCATACAGTTTGCTTTCTGAGTTATTTAGGTGGGCATTTTACCAAGTGCTTTAGCATGGCATAACAAAGAGTGTAGAAGTACACACTGTCTATTTCTTCTGCCTACCACCTATTTTTTAAACTAGTTTAGAAACATATTTTAGGGTTTCCTACATAGTATCATGCTTCCAGGTACTAATATCTGTATTATTATTATAACTTGCTACTGTTATTATAATTATTCTGTATTATTGCTAACTTCTTAGCTAAGCCAAGGTAAAGGTTATGTTGCTATAACATGGATCCCTAAATACAATGACTCATATGAGAAGTATTAGTCTGGCTGGTCCAGGCTCTGAGGGCAGTTCTGCTACACAGTGTCACTGATGGACTTAGATTTCTTCCATTTTGTTGTCCATCAACCTCCATAAATGCCTGTGCTTATGGACAAGAGACAGAATGGATCTGGGGGATCCAGTTAGTAGTCATCACAAATCATTAACGAGTAGGCCCAAAACGTTTCCAATAAGGTTAATTAATGTTTTAGACATCACTACACTATGCTATCAATCTCATTGTCCTCTGTCATGAATAATAAGAATCTTAAGCCACTCTCCACAAATGCCTTTTTAAATGGAATCATGAAGTCATCCATTGCTTTTTAATTGGAAGTAGTCCAGTTCCGTTAGGAGGCACTGGGACATGTGTGGAGATGTGTTGGGTATTTGAGATGTCTGGTGCTATGGTGAATGTTAGTTCTCTCCTAAAATTCGTATGTTGAAATCTAACCATCAATGTGATGGAGTTAAGAGGTGGGAGGAGATTAGCAAAGCTCTCATGAATGGAATTAGTGCCCTGATAAATAAGGTCCCAGAAGACTGCCTTGCCCCTTATTCCCAGTGAACACACAGCAAAGGGATACTTTGTATGAACCAGAAAACAGGCTCTCACCAGATACTCAATCTGCCAGCAACTTGGTTTTGGACATGATTTGCCAGAAACAAATTTCTGTTGTTTACCAGCAACCCAGTGTATGGTATTTTTGTTACAGCAGCCTGAACAGACTAAGACATCCGGGTCTGCTACTGGCCTATAATGCCCAAGAGCCTCAATTTAAGGTGAGGGGCATTCCCTTGTAATTAAGCATTGTCTCAGTGAAAATGTATGAAGAAAGTAATTTCTTATTCCATGGCCATCATTTTCAGGTCAATAGTGTCAGATATGAGACTAGAATGCAGATTTTCTGACTAGCTGTTGGGTTTACTTTCTAAAATCCAATCCCCAAAGGACAATGTTAATTTGCATTTTTTAAGAAAACTGTGCTTTTAGTCCCCACCTGTTCTATGGCAGCAGCAACTTACCTGCATAATTCTGTCTTTCCTTAACATATTTGAAGAGTGAAACAACTGTTAAAAATAGAATGACAGTTGTAGGGGAAGGAAATAAAAATCTAAATTCAGTATCTCTATATATACATATACAAATAGGAATATAAACAGACAACTATAGACTATAACTATAAAGCTTTAAGACTTAATTTTTGTATGAGGCTTGTGAAATCAATCTCCTTGCTTTATATTCATGCTTGATATATGTGGGTGCTATGCTTTCCCCATTCAAGTGAAAAATGTCCAGGAGTGAAGTGTGGAGGCCTTAGGTCAGGAGTGATTGAACCCACGGCCAATGGGCAGAACCTGTGGACTGAGCGTCAGATCAAGGGCTGGTGTCCAGTGTGCTGGGACCAAGAAATCAAGAGAAGGAAGGAAAAAAAGGAGCCACCTCAAGTCAGGAAGCACACAGGTACCATTTCAGACCCCAGCTAGCAACAGTTTCTTTATCCAGGTAGGTGGTCAGGGAACAAGCCGGGAGGCACCAAGAAAAGGGGGTATCAACATTGAATAACACAGTGCAGCCTGGGTGTTTGTTATATGTTTCCTGCTGCAAACCAAATACCAGCAACAACAAAATAAGGTAGGAATAAAACATAGGAATGTCAACAACAACAATAAATACCAATAACAGGATTCCTAGGGAAAACCATCATGGCATACGGAAGGGAGAATGAAATAAGGAAATAGTAAATACGTCATCCTGACTGGAGGCACAAAAGTTAGCTATAAGGGCAAACTGTAGCATGTGTTTCTTAGCCTATGGAGTATGTAAAAGAGCATATTTTGACTGCAGAGCCAACAATGCCACTGAGAAGGGATGATGTACCATTTGCCTTAGGATTTTTGTGTCTTTCCCTTTCATGTATTGTTTAAATGATCAAAAAATCTGTTAAAAATAGGGATGACAGTTTTTGTAGAAAGAAATCTAAAACTAAGTACATCATGTGTACATGCATAAATAGAAGTATAAACACGGAGGCATGGAAAAAGGCACAATAAGAAGATCGTGTCACTGACAGCAGACTCTACACTGGGAGTGAGTACGGAGATGCACCCTTTTCTGTAGGTCCCTGAGCTGTTTATTTTTATATGAGCATTGTGAAAAGGGCCAAGAATGTGTGAACTTAGTGTAACAGGACAGCTTGTTTGCTCTTTTTAGAGTCTACAACTGTCAGGTTCTGGAGCCCCTCCGAGTTCCCTATAGTGTTCTGATTTCACATGGCTTCATATATGGTTAAAAAAGAGTGAAACTTACTATTTGCCTCCTTAAAAACCTGTTCCATCTTTACTGCTGTATAGTTGCTGCTTAGTAGCATTTTCAAATCCATTATCAGAGGAGGTCACCTGAAAGAACTTACTCCTTTTCTCAGAACTCCAGCACAACTGGACTCTCTAACTTTTGCTTTTTTTCTGTGAATGGTTCCCTCCCATTCCCAGAATAGAGAATTTAATTTTAATTTTTTTGTTTTGAGGATAGCTTCAATTTAACAACTTATTTAGTAGGTGTGTTTGAAAGATGAACTGGCTCGCTACTCACCAGCCAATGTACCAAACTTCTCCTTAGTGTGTGTGGTCTAGTCTCACCTCAAGAGTTTAGAATGGGAGGAAGTGGCAGATAGGCAACAGAAATGACAAGATCATTCTTTGTCCTTTCCCCCGTTCCTGACCTGTCTCATTCTTGAGTCTTCTATGACACAACTGCTTAGGTCATCCAGGTATTTCTTTGCCTTCCTCTGGATTCCAGTCTTCACTGTGGCAGGTAATCTCTGTGGCTGCTGAGAGTGAATTAAGAGAGAGAATCTTGAAAACTTAGAGCTTTAAGGGATCTTAAGGACTATCTGCTCCACCTCTCCTTTTGCAGAGAGAAATGGAATCTCATGGAGCAGTATCTAGGGAAGCCAGTTAGGGCAGAGTCAGTCCTGGAACCTAGGTCTTCTTCTGGGCTGTTTCCAATAGGCCATGCATATTTTCTTGCTGTCAGCAGGAGAATGCACAATGGTATCCAAGTATTTGCTCTATAAATAGACACTTCTCAGGGTGCTTTATTCCTTATGTTCTATATAATAACACTGTCGTTAGCAGCAATTTCTGCCACCACACAGTTAGCAAACAGAAGAATAAAAAATCCGCTATCCTCTTCTTTTATTTTCCTTTCTATTTTGTGACTTTTCTCCAAGGAAGACCTGAATAGAATCTCAGAAGAGGAGGAGGAATGTTTGAATCCCCTTCTCTGCCCTGTGTAATTCTTACATTTGGAAAAAATGTATCCTTGTTCCAATTTTCTAAGAAGATGGTGGATTCCTCTGCCCCAGTTGAAAATCTTCTCTTCATATCAGTATCCTCTCAGATTTAATCTTGAAGTGCAAAATGTTGTCTGACTGCCTTGGCTAATATCTCCAGTAGCTACATGCCACTGTAACCAGGGTCACAGAAATCATTCCTCACAGATGGCTGCATACCCTTCTCTTTGTGACAGTGTCTCTCAGCCAAAGTGTTTACAGGTGTGTATTTCCTGGTGGGTGCTTGGGTTTGTGACTGCCATATGGTGTCAAGAGCAACATCTGCATCAACATTTTCTGGACATAAGTAGCTGAAAAGCATTTGTTAGGGATTTGTGGGAAACACAGAGGTCTGTGTAGATAGCCACAGTAAGATATGCTCTTTATTTGTCCATTCATTTGTACTTTTTTTTATTCAACAGTTATTTCGTGCAATCTTACTCTGTGCTAGGTGCTGAGGCTACTGCACTAAATGAGACCCAATCTCTGCTCTCTAGGAGCTCATAGTCTAGTCAGGGAGGTGGATTAAAATGTGAATTATTACATAACCCAGTGTGATACTCATTCAGACAAGGTGTATTGAAAGAATCATAGAGGGAGAAGAAAGAGATTGCATTTTGCTTGACCTATGAAGGGAGAAAACTCTTCCGGTAAAGGTGGTACTTGAATGAATGATGTGGTTTGGCTGTGTCCCCACCCAAATCTCACCTTGAATTGTAATAATTCCCATGTGTCAAGGGTGTGGCAAGGTGGAGATAATTGAAACATGGGGGCAGCTTCCCCCATACTGTTCTCGTGATAATGAATAAGTCGCATGAGATTGCATGATTTTATAAATGAGAGTTCCCCTGCACAAGTCATCTTGCCTGCCATGTAAGACATGACTTTGTTCCTCCTAGCAACGTAATTGTGAGGCCTCCCCAGTCATGTGAAGCAGTGAGTTAATTAAACCTCTTTCCTTTACAAATTACTCAGTCTTGGGTATGTCTTTATTAGCAGTGTGAGAATGGACTAATACAGTGTTTAAGAATAGGTAGGCATTGTCCAGGTAGTCAAGGAAGGAAAGAAGCCCCAGACAAAGGAGAGAGCACATGCAATGCATAGAAGAGGGAGCATACATGTCCTCTTTGGAAAATTACAATATTTGATATGGCCAAGGAGGATCAGGCAAAAGAGAAGGCTAACAGAACGGTGGAGTCCTAGATCACTGACAGTCTTCTCAGACAAACTTGGATTTCGTACTTTATCATGAAGTTGACGGAAAGCTATTGAGGCATATTGTGATCAGATTGACAGATTGGAAAAGTTAGTGTGCAATAGGGTGCATTGGGGGGAGGTTGTGAGACATAAGGCAGATGGATGGGATAGGAGTCAACTGTAGTAATCCAAGCAGAAATGTTGGTGGCTTGAAACAAGGCTATAATCATTGAGGATTGACTGAGGGGTCCAGAGCTGTTGTAGTGCTAGACTTGATAGGATCTGGTAACTGGCTGAATGTGGAGATGAGGCAGACTAGAGTGGCATCCAGCAACTAAACTGGTGCCATTTACTGTGTCAGGAAGAGAAAGGGCAGGTTTTCTGATGCGTGTGAGGTTGGGATTGGGGAACACAGAGAAAAAATCCTGTGGTGCGTGCAAATGAATCCATCTACGAGGCTGTAGGGATCACAGGTCTGTGGCTCCACAAAAATATTAAACAAAAATTTAACTTTTTGGCCATCAGCACATTTTTTTTTGGTAGCTGAAAACATGCATATGGATGTGGTAATTAGAAGGAGAGGTCAAATACAAGAGTGAGTGTAAATCAGATTTCTGGATATACTATGTAACTCTGGACAAGTTCCCTCATGTCTTCAAGCCTTGGTTTCCTTATTTATATTATAGGAATATTCATAATAGCTATCTTATGAAGCATGTGAAGTCCTTAGTCAAGTGACAAACTGTGAATACCAATCAATATTGGCTACTATTGTTGATATTAAATTGAGAGTTTAAGGTGGGAGCTAAAAGGAAGACTGCAGATGAGGGATATCTATGATTTCAGAGAGAAGCAGAGTAAGTGGAACAGCGAGAGGGTTGAGGGGAGACCATGAGAAAGAGGCAGCTTAGAAATGGGAAAAAGAATGTATTTCAGAAGTGAATGGCTAACATTGTCAAGTGCTATTCTGAGCCCAAGAAACAGTACGTTTGGCTAACTGTATAATACTTTTCAAGAATAAACACACTGGAGTGTGGAAACAAAAGGCAGACCCTAGTGGTTTTAAAGGTAAATAGAAGATGAGATGATAGAAGCATGGAGTGCAGACTCCTGCTTTAGTACATTTAGCTATAAAAAGGAAGAAAGTCTTAGTATCTAGAGGACTTTTTGGAGAAGAAAGAGGGCTTTTCTAAAGATGAGAGGAAACTGGCATGTCATAAACTGAAGGAAAACAGAAAAAATATGCAGGATGCTGAGACCCAGGTTAAACCTCAATGCTGATCTCTTCTTCTTATGCACTATAGAGTGTGTTTAGTCCTGAGGCCCAAGGTCATAGGAGAAAAGAGGTAGAGAATTAACTTTAACTAATTACCAAGCATTGTGCAAGATGATTTCCATTCGATCATTGATTGAATCATCATGGAGACCTGGCAAGAAAGCTGCCCATTAATAATTCATATTTCCTACCCCAAGAAACTAAGACTCAAGAGAGTAGAGAATCCATCCAAGGTCACAAATTAAAGTTGGGCTTTGACCAAGCTTCGTCACTTTCAAAGACTGTATTGTGTCTCTTGAACTATGCAGTGGGATTATTTAAACAGCAGAGTTTTGGAGTGTGCATATTTGTGATGATGGATGGTTGCAGCAAACAGTATCGACACTCTGCCCACACCATCCTTGGATCACTTCGTCATCTTCCTGCACACTGGATCTCATTGTTTCTTTCCCTACACCTGCTCCTCTTAGTTGGAAAGCTGCCCTCAGGTAGCAGGAGGAGGCTTTCCTGTGTATGGGGAGAGTAAGAATACCTAGAAAATTAGGTTCGCTACAGCTACTGCACTTCCTAGACCTTAAGCAATGCTTGATGGATGCTGTGGTGTAATACACAGTTCTCTGGTCCCTGCTATACAAACTCTGAGGTGTGACTTACACTGTCACGAGATTTCCTTCAGGGAATTGAGCTGGTTACTCTCCATGGCACTTCGCTTGATATCACATCTTCACCTGGCCTATGCATTGGTTTCCTATTTGTGCGGTAACCAATTCTCATAATTTGAGTGACTTAAAATAGAAGAAATATATTATTTTCTATTTTATAGTTCTGCATGTCAGGCATCCTGTATGGTCTCACTGGTGCTTCATTTTGTAGGCTCTACGGGAGAATCGTTTTCCCTGTTCATTTCCTTGTGTACTGGTTGAGTTCCATTCTCTGTGGCTGAGGTCCTCTTTTGTTGGTGGTGGTCAGTTGGACTTCACCCTTAGGTCTTGGAGGCCTCACTCTGTTCCTTGCCCATGACCCCCAACATCTAAGAGACAACACAGAGAATCACATCCTTCTCATGCTGCCTTCTCCCTGACCTACACTTCTGCTTTCCTCTTTCACATTTATAGCCTCTTGTGACAAGATTGGGACTATCCATAGAATCCAGGGTGATCTCTCTATTTTATGGTCTGCTGATTGGCAACTGTAATTTCATCTGCAAGTTTTAATTCCCTTTTGCCATATAAGGCAACATATTCATAGGTCCTGGCTATTAGGAGGTGGACATCTGGGAAAAAGGCAGGGGCATAATTCTGACTACCACAACTTCCTCTCTTTGTGGTCATGATGGCAGCGGTGGGCTGTCTGGAGCAGCTGCTGCCATTATGCCAGCTGTAGCAAGGAGGCACACCCAAGGCTACATGCTCCATGGGGCCAGTGGGAGCCAGGGACAAGCAGGAGCCCTGCCCCTTCCAAGTTGGGGCTGGAGCTCCCTGGGTGCCACTGAAGCCATCCAAGCCATGGCTGCAGATCCGGGTATCCCTGTGCTCTCGGGGCCATGGAGCAGGCAGGAGCCCCACCCTCCTGGTTGCAGCTGAAGCTGCCAAAGTTGCAGTTGCAGACACAGGCCTCCCTGAGATGTTGGCAGAGCTGGGAGCACACAGCACCCCCACCTCCACAAAGCACAGCTGCAGCTACCCAAACCATGGCTGTGAACCCAGGCATCCCTACACTCTTGGAGGCCCAAGAAGGTCCCCCCTGCCCTTGCAGGCTTGGAAGTGCCTGCTCTCACTGCCTGCCTTCTCCCAGCTGTCGGCACCTGCTCCCATTTAGGAGGAAAATTGGGATTGAGCCCAGGCACTGCCACAGCCTGGCTGGGTGTGCACACACTTGGGGCAGTGATGATAAGCCAGCCCCTGGCTGCCTCGCCCCCCTTTGGACTTTGGGCACTGATGATCATAGGAGGGAAGTTGATGGGGGGCTGAGGGAAGCTCAGGACTGGCCTGCAGGTGCCCCTGGGCACCTACAGCCTGGGCACCATGAACAGCAGCAGAAGGTAGACATGTTCCTGGGCAGAAGGGGGCAAGGCCCAGTGAGGCTCCACCTTCAGGCCAGGGTGGGCCTAAAGGCTGGGGGCCAGGCTACCAGTCCCATGGACAGGAGCGGGAACTTGTGGTGCCTTTACCAGGCCCACTCATGGCTGCCCATGGACCAATTGGTACATACTTTCTCCCCACTGAGTCCCATAAAAGCCCTGGACTCGGCCAGAGCTGAGCAGATGTCAGGACAAGCAGCTGCAGAGAGCAGCAACCCACTCCAGGGTCTCCTCTCTGCCGAGAGCTGGGGAGACAATGAGAGGACCTGCCTGCAGAGAGGAGCTACCCACTCCAGGGTCTCCTCTCTTCTAGGAGCTGGACACTCATTGGGACACCCTGGTTGTGGAAAGAAGCTACTACTGCGAGTTTCCTCTGAGCTGTTCTATTGCTCAATAAAGCTCCTCTTCATCTTGCTCACCCTCCACTTGTCTGCATACCTCATTCTTCCTGGTCATAGGACAAGAACTCAGGACCCGTTGAATGGTGGGGCAAAAGAGCTGTAACACAAACAGGTCGGAAACATGCCCCTTGCTTGCCACATTGTGGACAAAGAGAAGGAGAGAAGAGCTGCAGCCCTTTGGGGACCCCAGACCTGGGAGCTCCTCAAGCCAGGGCTGTGACTCCCTGTTTGGGTGCCTGTGGTTCCTGGCATCTCCAGGCTTCTGGGTGCTACCACATTCCCTGGTGCCAGCCACAGAAGCTGCTTGCGGTGCGCCTGGTCCAGCTGCAGCCTCTCAGAGAGATGGCACCCATGACAGCACCTGCAGCTACCCAACCCCACTGCAGCAGCCGGCCATGTCTGACTGTGCAGTGGCCAGGCCCCATGCTTGCTCACACACCCCTCATCACTCCATTCCTGACTCACCCTTGGCAGGTGTAAGATACAGGCCAGGAGGGTGAGCTGAGCACAGCTTGCCAGGCTGAGTGGGCGGAACCAGCCCGGTGGCCCCAAGCAAAACTTGAGCAAAGACACCACCAGCCATGGAGATTTCCAGCCAGAAAAGTGACACCCCAAGGATCCTGTAACAGTCCCACTTTTCTACTCTGTCTACTGTTTTTTTAAAATTTTTATTTTAATTTTTATTTTTTTTTCTGGAAACACTTTCTAATAAACCACTTTTGCAATCATCTTTTCCTCAGGGTCTGCTTTTAGAGAATTCAGCCTAAGACAAAGATGAATACTCTGAATTCAAAAATTGTTTTGGTTAGTGAATTGGGAATGACAAGTGGGGTGCTTAGGCCAGCACTTCAAGTACAGGCAGACCACAACCACTACTGTGCCTGTGTACATCCTTGCTGGACTCATTGGCCTCTGGCAGCTACACAGAAAGAATAGGAGAGACCTTGCTAATGAGATTCTCCCCACTCACCTGAAATCCTCTGCACCTCAGCAGCGTGGCACCATCGGCAGCCTTGCCTACCAGCGTGTCTCTGTGCACAGCATTTATAAATACAAGCATGTGATTCTGAGCAACTGTCAAAGGCGGCTGCTCATTAGTTAGCACAGATTTCAGCCAAGGCTGGCCCAGCCCTGATGCTATGTGGTGAGGCACAGAAAATGAACATGCTACCCAGTTCAGGGTCAGCATGCAAAACAGGAAAGGGAAAAAATGGAAGCTTGACAGCCTGTCACAATGATTATTAGCTGTCTCCCAGAGTCCTGAGGGCTCCCATCACCATGCACACATTTGGCCAGTCAGAGTTCCATAACAACTCTTTCTCTCACACTTCCCTTGCTGTGTGCATCACTTGGATCTGTTTCATCATGCACCAAATTCCTTGTTCTCTAGGTACACAGATGCTCCAGTTATACCCACTGCAGCAGGGTCCCTGGTGATGCAGGTATATATATTTAAACCTAGGACATTTTCTGATGTGTTAGCCAGGTGGAACGTAGGCTCTGCCAGATGATAAAACAGGGAGGGAGTTCAAACAGAGCATGCCCCGCTGAGCAGAGTTTACATCTGGTACTTGAAAATACCACTTCAGAAATCATTAGTTGGAAGGCCGTGACTGAAGGAGGCCTCTTTGTTAATGGTTGTAATATATGACCCACACCTACTTTTCCTTTGCCTTCATTCCCTTTCTTTCACCAAACCTAAAGCCCCAATTTATACTTCCACTTCTCTTTACAACATAATCCGTACTCCCTGAAATGTACACCTACGTTCCAGACTCTACATGACAGCTACGTTCATAATGCCACCCATGAAAAGGCTTTTATGATCTTGATTTTTATACTTCTCAACGTTTTTTACCACTACTTTCAAAATATACATTCTTAATATCCCAACAAAGGGGAGCAGATTAAAAAGAGAAAAACCGAAAATAATTCAGTGAAGACCTAATAAAAGATGCAATCAATCAAGTGAATGACAGTAGCAGTTTCTTTTAACATCAAGTCTAATGGTTTCTTTTTCTAGTACAAAAGTGCTCCATTAACAGTGTGAGTCTTTTATTTAGGTAATTCACACGAGTGGTTGCCAGATGTAGTTTATTTTCAGGAGGGCACACTTATAGAAGCAGCACACTGAGCTGGAGACAGAGTTATCTCCATCTAACGTACTCTCTAATGACCTTTCAGAGTGAAAATAACAGTGAAATCCTAAAACTGAAACCCTCAAAGTCGGATCCAAGAAGCACTTCACATTTACAATGATGGTTGGAGTCAGGGCTGGTCCATGGAGGATTGTGGAGTGTCTCTGCCCCATCATCGCTCCTCAATGCAGGGCCTTGCTTTGCCAGGGCCTCCCCTGCACTGCTGCAACTGCCTGCTCTAGTGACCACGCCTGCCTGAGACTTCATATCTGTGCTGACTCCCTTGCTTCAATCAAATCTCACCTGTTTTGAGCCCTCTTTCCCTCAAATGCTTCTTTTCTACTAGGCACTTCAATCAATTCATGTTCACTGAGGTATTCACTGTGTAAAATGATTGATACATTTCTACTCTGAGGACCCATTAAGTAATGGACACTTTCTGAAGATGATGCCTTTGACCCACTGAAACGACTACAATGATGTCATGTAGAGAGGAAAGTAAATGGGCTTGTTCTCAAAGACGCTTGGATTGAAATCTGGACTTGTCATGCATTAGCTAGTGCCTTTGGATACACTCTCTCCTAAGACACTTATGTCCTAGCTTGATGAAAGTGTTGGTGAGGCACCTAAATTATATTCCTTCATTCAAAAGTATATATGGAATATCTAATATTTTGAAGACTAAATGATAAGAGGTAGATTAAAATACTTAATGCAATGTCTGCCTAAAAGTAATTTTCCTAAAAAATTATTAAAAAGATAGTAAAAATTTTTAGGAAGATAATTTTGAGTATGTATAACTTTTGTTCTCTTTCAATTCATGACATGTTTATATTTATATCATCATCTAGGTGCTTACCCTATTGACAAGGGTAGGGCTGGCTTTGGGGGACATGTAACCAAAGTGCTTCACAAGATTTGGAGAACGTGGAGACCCAATTCTAGTGAAACGTGATAGACAGTACTGTTCCAGGCAAAGTCCATCCAGTGTTGAGAAGATAGGCAAATAAATGTCTTAAATTAAAGATAATTTTTGTGACTGGATAAATAAATGGCTTCTTGGGTTAATAATCTAGAGGATACAAAGATTTAGGGGACAAAATTCTGTCCTAAGAGTAAGGTGTCTAGGGTTTAGGTTTTGGGTATACTATTTAATAGTTATATGCCTTGTGCTGAAGGCATTTAAACTTTTCATGCCTTCATTTCTCTCTTTTTTTTTTTTAAAGGTGTTTGAATGTAGCAATTTTCTCTAGGATTGTTTCCAGGTTAAGAATTCTTGCAAACCGTGCTCTTGTAACATCTCATTGCAGGAGTTGCCATTGTAGAGGCTTTATTTGGGTCAAGGCTTGATAAAAATCCTCCTGAGCACTTCAGCTTCCTTCCACATTTTATTTAGTTAACTTTTCTCCCTTTTTCTCTTCTCTCACCTTCTCTCACTCTCTCTATTAAATCTCTCTTTGGACAGGTCAGGCTATGAATAGAATTTACTTAATAAAGGGCTTGCTAGAGAAGGACATCCCTAAAGAATTCAGTAAACTGGCCGGACGCAGTGGCTCACGCCTGTAATCCCAGCACTTTGGGAGGCCGAGGCGGGTGGATCACAAGGTCAGGAGATCGAGACCATCCTGGCTAACTCGGTGAAACCCCGTCTCTACTAAAAATACAAAAAACTAGCCGAACGAGGTGGCGGGCGCCTGTAGTCCCAGCTACTCGGGAGGCTGAGGCAGGAGAATGGCGTGAACCCAGGAGGTGGAGCTTGCAGTGAGTGGAGATCGTGCCACTGCACTCCAGCCTGGACGACAGAGCAAGACTCCATCTCGAAAAAAAAAAAAAAAAGAAAGAATTCAGTAAACTATTTTATTAATATAATGACAAAGAGAAGAATAATTCAGATAAATAAGTGGGATACTTATTGAGAACGGGTAAAGAAGGGCTTCTAAAAACAATTAGCAATTCTTGGGTGAGGACAAAATGTCATTGTCCTGAAGGTAAGCAGAAGGAAGAAAAGCAGATCAAAGCTATGTGGCTTGTTCAATAGAGCATATAAGAGTAAAGGTTAATGTTTACTGAGTTTTCACCTCATAGGTACTGGGTTAAGTGCTTTAGTAAAACCTTAACAAGAAGATACTTTTAATAACCTGACAAAGATAGGAAACTAAGGACCAGAAAAAATAATTTTACTACCCCAAATTACACCATTAGAAAGTGGCATAGTCAACATATGGATTCAAGCCATTTGGCTCCAAATCCAAGGCTATTTCTCACTACTATTTTCTATAGATTTTCAGATCTGAAATATGGGTTTGGGCAGAAATGAGGTACAACCTCACATGGTGGTCCCTTGAATATGACAGATTCTGGGAAAATCAAAAGGAAGCTAAGCTGAGTTAGATTAGAAAGAACATTGTTTTCTATTATTCTGCATACCCCCTTTTTAATGGGAGAAGGTTGTTTTATTGGCTGCTTGGATAAGAGTGATGGGAACCATTTCACTTTAGCATTCATAATAAGGAACACTTTAGCATTCATAGGTTTTCTGAAGTTAGGTAGTTGTGGATAGCATGGAAAAACGTAAGGTGAAAAGCATTTTAGAATGGAAAAGTGTGTGTGTGTGTGCGCGTGTGTATTTGTGTGTGTACTTGTTGAAGTGCTATTTGGATGACTCACTGAGAAGATAGGTTAATGCATTCACTGAATTTTTTAGCTCTTTAAAGAATAATCTACTCTCCTGCCTCATGCCAGACAGAAAAGGGCTTCCCAAACAGACACATAAAAAATAAAATAAGGTATACCAAACTGTGTTGTCCTTGAACCTCTCTTCATACACTTGTTTAAAATTAATATACTTGAATAGAATAACCCACCTATCTGTGGCACCCAGTGGCTTAGAGCTATATATAATGCATATTAATAAACAGGGAGAATGTGGCTCCTGCCACACTCATTTTGTTTTCATCCTCCTGACGGTGTTCTTGCTGTCAGAGGTGTCTTCTCAGATAATAAAAGGCAATACAAGACATACACACTCATTCCTTCCTCCCCTCAATCCTCTGTCCTGTCGTCTCTGAGCAACAGAACCTTCCATTAATGTTCATTTTAATAAGCCAATTTCATTGGGTTTGTAAGTGACAACTTTTAAATGAGTGGGGATCCATGCCAGTTTTTCAAAGGGGGGCATCAACATGTTACTCTCTCACAATTAAGTTTTAATTAGCAAGGTCATTGCTAATTTTAAGAGAATGCAGCAGGGCACTTTCTCCCTCCCTGCCTCCCTATTTTGGTAATGTCTTGATAATGGAATGATATATTTTATTCGGATGCTTCCAGATAATGTCAGTAATGTCAACAAGGCGGTAAGCCAGAGCTAATCCCTTCAGTACTTACACATAGATTTTCTCTCTCATTATAAATATGCCTTGTGTGTATGTCCTGCTTTTGTGACTCAATGGATAAAGATAAACAAGGTTTTATAAAGCTATTTTTAATTCATTTTTGCTCACTCCAGTTAGAATAGTTTAGAGTTATTCAGAAAGAAGAAATAAAGCTTGATATTAAGTTTGGGCAAAAGTTGCAAGGGGAGAAACCCCAGATGTTTCTAATGGAGAAAGACCATTTACAACTGGGGACTCAATAAGAGGGTAAGTCAAATCAAGGCTGTTTGCTGGGGCACTGCTGCCCACCTAAGTTCTTTCTGTAGATTCAAGGACGGTGGGTGGGAGAGCTGCAGTTTGCCTTTGTCCTCTACAGTCTCTGCAGCATTTTGTCCTCCCAGCGGCTTCTGAAACATCTGACCATCAATTTGATTGCACAACACATGCTATTGTTGGTGCACTCTGTAAATCTCTTTGTCTACAGCCCCCACATTATGTGTAGAAGGTGAAGCAGATGCTTAGAGTAAACTATGGGGACGGTGTCTATCAATTACAACCCCCTTTCAAAAGCTGAGGTACAACTACTTAGGGCAGGCCAGCTGCTCTAACAAATTGAGTAAAAATCTAAAAAGTTCAAAACAAGTTTATTTTTTCTCAAATAAAAGTTCAGGAAGTGTTCTCAGTAGTATGCTTCTTTCAGAATCATCCCATAACACCAAGTTCAATGTATAATTCTGAGCTATGAAAGATAAATATATGTATATATATGTATATGTGTGTGTGTGTGTATATATAATCCCTTTTCCAGTCTAATGCCATATATACCTTCTTTTTTTAAAGTTTTGAGTTGTTCTTAATTGACACATAATAATTGCACATATTTATGGGGTACAGTGTGATGTTTGATCCATGTATATAGTATGTAATGATCAAATTTTGATAATTAGCATATCCATTACTATCGGGGGAACCCCGCCCCCAATATTTCAATGTAGGTTCTTTCTATTTTCCATAAGCATTGGTCAGCTGAGAAAAAAAGAGAAAGAGTACAAAGAGAGGAATTTTACAGCTGGGCCTCCGGGGGTGACATCACATATCAGTAGGACCGTGATGCCCACCTGAGCCTTAAAGCCAGCAGGTTTTATTAAGGATTTCAAAAGGGGAGGGGGGTACAAATAAGGAATAGGTCACAAAAATTACATGCTTCAAAGGGCAAAAGGCAGAGCAAAGATCATGTGCTTTTGAGGAAAAAGGACAAGGGCAAAATCAGAACTACTGTTAAGGGTCTATGTTCAACTATGCACATATTGTCTTGATAGACGTCTTAAACAAAAGAAAACAGGGTTTGAGAACAGAGAACCGGTCTGACCAAAAATTTACCAGGGTGGAGTTTCCCAATCCTAGTAAACCTGAGGGGACTGCAGGAGACCAGGGTATATTCCAGTCCTTATTCAACCACATAAGACAGACGCTCCCAGAGTGGCTGTTTATAGATCTCCCCCACAGGAATCCATTCCTTCCCCAGGTTATTAATTATTAATATTCCTTGCTAGGAAAAGAATTTAGTGATATCTTCCCTACTTGCTCATCCGTTTATAGGCTCTCTGCAAGAAGAAAAATATGACTGTATTTTTTGCCTGACCCCGCAGGCAGTCAGACCTTATGGTTGTCTTCCCTTATTCCCTGAAAATTGCTGTTATTCCGTTCTTTTCAAGGTGCACTGATTCATATTGTTAAAACACACATGTTTTACAGTCAATTTGTACAGTTAACACAATTGTCACAGTGGTCCTGAGGTGACGTGCATTCTTAGTTTATGAAGATAATAGGATTAAAAGATTAAAGTAAGACAGGCATAAGAAATTATAAGAGTGTTATTTGGGAACTGATAAATGCCCATGAAATCTTCACAATTTATGTTCAGAGACTGAAGTAAAGACAGGCATAAGAAATTATAAAAGTATTATTTGTGAATTGATAAATGTCCATATTAAAATGAAATCTTCACAATTTATGTTCCTCTGCCGCGGCTCCAGCTCGTCCCTCCATGTGGGGTCCTTGACTTCCCGCAACACATTACCTCAAACGCTTTTCATTTCTTTAAGATAAGAGCATTTGAATTTTCTCTTTTTAGCTATTTTGAAATATATAATGCATTTTTGTTAGCCATAGTCACCCTATTGTGGAATAGAACATCAGAGCTTATTCCTTCTGTCTAACTGCAGCTTTGTACTTGCTGATTAACCTCCCATAGAAGTAGAAAGTAGAATAGTTACCAGAGGCTGGGAGGAGAGGTTAGATATATCCTGTTTGTAAAGTTCCCAGAACACTTCGATGTGAGATGTTTATAGGAGATTTGAAGTTAATTGCTGTGTTGTCTCTTTAAAAATACTGAAGCCTGGATTGGACTTGTAGCCCATTACTGTGATTATCTGTGTAACAATGGTTGAAGGAGGTGTAGTCTGGTACTGAGCTCTCAGAAATGGGAACTAGAATTGGAAAAGACTCCATAGATCTAGTTCGAGGGGAACTGACAATGAATCGAATGTAACTGGAAAACATATTTGTGGCTGCAAATTAAAGGGTCCTTCTCATATGAGACTGGGGTAAATTTTTGATTGGTTTTTAATTCCTACTTTTTTGCTTGAAGTATAAACACTGTTACTAAGGTAATTTTTTTTAAGTGAAAAAGCATGTGTGTGTTGGGATTCAGCTGGATAAGTGGTGTTCACCTCAGTGTCATGACGATGCCAGCTGTTGAAGAGGTTTTGTAAATGAAATAATTTTTTTACCAAGGTCTCAATTTTCTGGGATCTTATGTGGCTCCTTCTGGCTGTGTAATGTAGAGGGAGTACGAAGATGATTATACAGTCAGAAAAGAGGGCAGCATAGAATTTCAACTCAATACAAACAACTTCTACATTGACATGTCATCAAGTTTTCACTGTAAACTCTCTAACTTAAGCCCCACTAAAATCTGCCTTGTATTATTTGGACCTTCCTATGGTTAATTAATTTGCTTTCCATACCTACATTGTTGAAATACCAAATGTATATTCATAAGTAATGCTAGCGACTTTTTGTCTTTCATAGCTGCCAATATTCTTTCCTATGTTAGGAGGCCACATTGTTATTCTTTAGGAAGGCTATAATTTTTCCAAAGAGGGGCTGAATGTTATTGCAGAACCTGACTGAAAACTGACAGGAAAAATGTGTGGAAAGCAGAAAGCAAACACATTGCATCTCCTACCCTGGGCTTTCACACAGCTCCCACAGAGCTACTGAACTCTTCCTGAAACTGATTGATTTTATCTGTAAAATAGGTGAAAAATGTATCCCAGCAAGATAAACTCTGAACTGTTCCTAAGTTAAAAAAGCAACAAAAAGATATAAGTAGAGCTTTCATTTGAAGTAACAGAAGCACATGCGATAGAATCCAGTTACAAAACTGGAAATGTACTTACACTTCTAATACGGGTTGAATGCCAATGTCAGACCTGTCGAGAAGGCAGTTAATATTGTCGTCTATATAAAGAGTGTTTATGTTTACAAGGCAGTCTGGCAAGCCAAATCTTCTCCTCCTATATCCCTATCAATCCTCAAGATCTCTGTAGCAGTGGGTCATTCAATTCAACAAATATTTATTGAATAACTATTATGAGAAAACCAGTATATAAGATTCTCCAGGATTTAAAAAAAATAAGCAAGACATAAATCATAGTATTGAAGAATTATAAACTTGACAATAATAAGACAGGTAAGCAAATAAGATAGCAGGGCAGAATATAATATGTCATTAGACCCTATACAATCATATACTTAAGGACATAAAGGGATCAGTGAAAATATTTTGCACAGTTGAATTAAACATTAATTCATCAACATTAACTCATCAACAATTAACACAGTTAAATCAACATTAACTTTTTTTAAAATTATTTTTTATTATTATACTTTAAGTTCTAGGGTACATGTGCATAACGTGCAGGTTTGTTACATATGTATACTTGTGCCATGTTGGTGTGCTGCACCCATCAACTCGTCAGCACCCATCAACTCGTCATTTACATCAGGTATAACTCCCAATGCAATCCCTCCCCCCTTCCCCCTCCCCATGATAGGCCCCAGTGTGTGATGTTCCCCTTCCCGAGTCCAAGTGATCTCATTATTCAGTTCCCACCTATGAGTGAGAACATGCGGTGTTTGGTTTTCTGTTCTTGTGATAGTTTGCTAAGAATGATGGTTTCCAGCTGCATCCATGTCCCTACAAAGGACACAAACCCATCCTTTTTTATGGCTGCATAGTATTCCATGGTGTATATGTGCCACATTTTCTTAATCCAGTCTGTCACTGATGGACATTTGGGTTGATTCCAAGTCTTTGCTCTTGTAAATAGTGCCGCAATAAACATATGTGTGCATGTGTCTTTATACCAGTATGATTTATAATCCTTTGGGTATATACCCAGTAATGGGATGGCTGGGTCATATGGTACATCTAGTTCTAGATCCTTGAGGAATCGCCATACTGTTTTCCATAATGGTTGAACTAGTTTACAGTCCCACCAACAGTGTAAAAGTGTTCCTATTTCTCCACATCCTCTCCAGCACCTGTTGTTTCCTGACTTTTGAATGATTGCCATTCTAACTGGTGTGAGATGGTATCTCATTGTGGTTTTGATTTGCATTTCTCTGATGGCCAGTGATGATGAGCATTTTTTCATGTGTCTGTTGGCTGTATGAATGTCTTCTTTTGAGAAATGTCTGTTCATATCCTTTGCCCACTTTTTGATGGGGTTGTTTGTTTTTTTCTTGTAAATTTGTTTGAGTTCTTTGTAGGTTCTGGATATTAGCCCTTTGTCAGATGAGTAGATTGCAAAAATTTTCTCCCATTCTGTAGGTTGCCTGTTCACTCTGATGGTAATTTCTTTTGCAGTGCAGAAGCTCTTTAGTTTAATTAGATCCCATTTGTCAATTTTGGCTTTTGCTGCCGTTGCTTTTGGTGTTTTAGACATGAAGTCTTTGCCCATGCCTATGTCCTGAATGGTACTACCTAGGTTTTCTTCTAGGGTTTTTATGGTATTAGGTCTAACATTTAAGTCTCTAATCCATCTTGAATTACTATTCGCATAAGGAGTAAGGAAAGGATCCAGTTTCAGCTTTCTACTTATGGCTAGCCAATTTTCCCAGCACCATTTATTAAATAGGGAACCCTTTCCCCATTTCTTGTTTCTCTCAGGTTTGTCAAAGATCAGATGGCTGTAGATGTGTGGTATTATTTCTGAGGACTCTGTTCTGTTCCATTGGTCTACATCTCTGTTTTAGTACCAGTACCATGCTGTTTTGGTTACTGTAGCCTTGTAGTATAGTTTGAAGTCAGGTAGCGTGATGCCTCCAGCTTTGTTCTTTTGACTTAGGATTGTCTTGGAGATGCGGGCTCTTTTTTGGTTCCATGTGAACTTTAAAGCAGTTTTTTTCCAATTCTGTGAAGAAACTCATTGGTAGCTTGATGGGGATGGCATTGAATCTATAAATAAGCTGGGCAGTATGGCCATTTTCACGATATTGATTCTTCCTATCCATGAGCATGGTATGTTCTTCCATTTGTTTGCGTCCTCTTTTATTTCACTGAGCAGTGGTTTGTAGTTGTCCTTGAAGAGGTCCTTTACATCCCTTGTAAGTTGGATTCCTAGGTATTTTATTCTCTTTGAAGCAATTGTGAATGGAAGTTCATTCATGATTTGGCTCTCTGTTTGTCTGTTACTGGTGTATAAGAATGCTTGTGATTTTTGCACATTAATTTTGTATCCTGAGACTTTGCTGAAGTTACTTATCAGCTTAAGGAGATTTTGGGCTGAGACAATGGGATTTTCTAAATATACAATCATGTCATCTGCAAAGAGGGACAATTTGACTTCTTCTTTTCCTAACTGAATACCCTTGATTTCTTTCTCTTGCCTGATTGCCCTAGCCAGAACTTCCAACACTATGTTGAATAGGAGTGGTGAGAGAGGGCATCCCTGTCTTGTGCCAGTTTTCAAAGGGAGTTTTTCCAGTTTTTGCCCATTCAGTATGATATTGGCTGTGGGTTTGTCATATATAGCTCTTATTATTTTGAGGTACATTCCATCCATACCGAACTTATTGAGTGTTTTTAGCATGAAAGGCTGTTGAATTTTGTCAAAAGCCTTTTCTGCATCTATTGAGATAATCATGTGGTTCTTGTCTTTGGTTCTGTTTATATGCTGGATTATGTTTATTGATTTGCGAATGTTGAACCAGCCTTGCATCCCAGGGATGAAGCCTGCTTGATCATGGTGGATAAGCTTTTTGATGTGCTGCTGAATCCGGTTTGCCAGTATTTTATTGAGGATTTTTGCATCGATGTTCATCAGTGATATCGGTCTAAAATTCTCTTTTTTTGTTGTGTCTCTGCCAGGCTTTGGTATCAGGATGATGTTGGCCTCATAAAATGAGTTAGGGAGGATTCCCTCTTTTTCTATTGATTGGAATAGTTTCAGAAGGAATGGTACCAGCTCCTCCTTGTACCTCTGGTAGAATTCAGCTGTGAATCCATCTGGTCCTGGACTTTTTTTGGTTGGTAGGCTATTAATTATTGCCTCAATTTCAGAGCCTGCTATTGGTCTATTCAGGGATTCAACTTCTTCCTGGTTTAGTCTTGGAAGAGTGTAATTGTCCAGGAAATTATCCATTTCTTCTAGATTTTCCAGTTTATTTGCGTAGAGGTGTTTATAGTATTCTCTGATGGTAGTTTGTATTTCTGTGGGGTCGGTGGTGATATCCCCTTTACCATTTTTTATTGCGTCTATTTGATTCTTCTCTCTTTTCTTCTTTATTAGTCTTGCTAGCATTCTGTCAATTTTGTTGATCTTTTCAAAAAACCAACTCCTGGATTCATTGATTTTTTGGAGGGTTTTTTGTGTCTCTATCTCCTTCAGTTCTGCTCTGATCTTAGTTATTTCTTGCCTTCTGCTAGCTTTTGAATGTGTTTGCTCTTGCTTCTCTAGTTCTTTTAATTGTGATGTTAGAGTGTCAATTTTAGATCTTTCCTGCTTTCTCTTGTGGGCATTTAGTGCTATAAATTTCCCTCTACACACTGCTTTAAATGTGTCCCAGAGATTCTGGTGTGTTGTATCTTTGTTCTCATTGGTTTCAAAGAACATCTTTATTTCTGCCTTCATTTCGTTATGTACCCAGTAGTCATTCAGGAGCAGGTTGTTCAGTTTCCATGTAGTTGAGCGGTTTTGATTGAGTTTCTTAGTCCTGAGTTCTAGTTTGATTGCACTGTGGTCTGAGAGACAGTTTGTTACAATTTCTGTTCTTGTACATTTGCTGAGGAGTGCTTTACTTCCAATTATGTGGTCAATTTTGGAATAAGTGCAATGTGGTGCTGAGAAGAATGTATATTCTGTTGATTTGGGGTGGAGAGTTCTATAGATGTCTATTAGGTCTGCTTGCTGCAGAGTTGAGTTCAATTCCTGGATATCCTTGTTAACTTTCTGTCTCGTTGATCTGTCTAATGTTGACAGTGGAGTGTTGAAGTCTCCCATTATTATTGTATGGGAGTCTAAGTCTCTTTGTAAGTCTCTAAGGACTTGCTTTATGAATCTGGGTGCTCCTGTATTGGGTGCATATATATTTAGGATAGTTAGCTCTTCCTGTTGAATTGATCCCTTTACCATTATGTAATGGCCTTCTTTGTCTCTTTTGATCTTAGATGGTTTAAAGTCTGTTTTATCAGAGACTAGTATTGCAACCCCTGCTTTTTTTGTTCTGCATTTGCTTGGTAAATCTTCCTCCATCCCTTTATTTTGAGCCTATGTATGTCTCTGCGTGTGAGATGGGTCTCCTGAATACAGCAGACTGATGGGTCTTGACTCTTTATCCAGTTTGCCAGTCTGTGTCTTTTAATTGGAGCATCTAGTCCATTTACATTTAAGGTTAATATTGTTATGTGTGAACTTGATCCTGCCATTATGATATTAACTGGTTATTTTGCTCGTTAGTTGATACAGTTTCTTCCTAGCCTTAATGGTCTTTACATTTTGGCATGTTTTTGCAATGGCTGGTACCGGTTGTTCCTTTCCATGTTTAGTGCTTCCTTCAGGGTCTCTTGTAAGGCAGGCCTAGTGGTGACAAAATCTCTAAGCTTTTGCTTATCTGTAAAGGATTTTATTTCTCCTTCACTTATGAAAGTTAGTTTGGCTGGATATGAAATTCTGGGTTGAAAATTCTTTTCTTTAAGAATGTTGAATATTGGCCCCCACTCTCTTCTGGCTTGTAGAGTTTCTGCCGAGAGATCTGCTGTGAGTCTGATGGGCTTCCCTTTGTGGGTAACCCGACCTTTCTCTCTGGCTGCCCTTAAGATTTTTTCCTTCATTTCAACTTTGGTGAATCTGGCAATTATGTGTCTTGGAGTTGCTCTTCTCGAGGAGTATGTTTGTGGCGTTCTCTGTATTTCCTGGATTTGAATGTTGGCCTGCCCTACTAGGTTGGGGAAGTTCTCCTGGATGATATCCTGAAGAGTGTTTTCCAACTTGGTTCCATTTTCCCCCTCACTTTCAGGCACCCCTATCAGACGTAGATTTGGTCTTTTTACATAATCCCATACTTCTTGCAGGCTTTGTTCATTTCTTTTTCTTCTTTTTTCTTTTGGTTTGTCTTCTCATTTCATTTCGTTCATTTGATCCTCAATCGCTGATACTCTTTCTTCCAGTTGATCGAGTCAGTTACTGAAGCTTGTGCATTTGTCACGTATTTCTCGTGTCGTGGTTTTCATCTCTTTCATTTCGTTTATGACCTTCTCTGCAATAATTACTGTAGCCATCAATTCTTCCACTTTTTTTTTTCAAGATTTTTAGTTTCTTTGCACTGGGTACGTAATTCCTCCTTTAGTTCTGAGAAGTTTGATGGACTGAAGCCGCCTTCTCTCATCTCGTCAAAGTCATTCTCCGTCAAGCTTTGATCCGTTGCTGGCGACGAGCTGCGCTCCTTTGCCGGGGGAGATGCGCTCTTATTTTTTGAATTTCCAGCTTTTCTGCCCTGCTTTTTCCCCATCTTTGTGGTTTTATCTGCCTCTGGTCTTTGATGATGGTGACGTACTGATGGGGTTTTGGTGTAGGTGTCCTTCCTGTTTGATAGTTTTCCTTCTAACAGTCAGGACCCTCAGCTGTAGGTCTGTTGGAGATTGTTTGAGGTCCACTCCAGACCCTGTTTGCCTGGGTGTCAGCAGCAGAGGCTGCAGAAGATAGAATATTGCTGAACAGCGAGTGTACCTGTCTGATTCTTGCTTTGGAGGCTTCCTCTCAGGGGTGTACTCCACCCTGTGAGGTGTGGGGTGTCAGACTGCCCCTAGTGGGGGATGTCTCCCAGTTAGGCTACTCAGGGGTCAGGGACCCACTTGAGCAGGGAGTCTGTCCCTTCTCAGATCTCAACCTCCGTGTTGGGAGATCCACGGCTCTCTTCAAAGCTGTCAGACAGAGTCGTTTGCGTCTGCAGAGTTTTCTGCTGCTTTTGGCTTTTGTTGTTGTTTACTGTGCCCTGTCCCCAGAGGTGGAGTCTACAGAGACAGGCAGGTTTCCTTGAGCTGCTGTGAGCTCCACCCAGTTCGAGCTTCCCAGCGGCTTTGTTTACCTACTTAAGCCTCAGCAATGGCGGGCGCCCCTCCCCCAGCCTCGCTGCTGCCTTGCCGCAAGATCACAGACTGCTGTGCTAGCAATGAGGGAGGCTCCGTGGGCGTGGGACCCTCCCGGCCAGGTGTGGGATATAATCTCCTGGTGTGCCTGTTTGCTTAAAGTGCAGTATTGGGGTGGGAGTTACCCGATTTTCCAGGTGTTGTGTGTCTCAGTTCCCCTGGCTAGGAAAAGGGATTCCCTTTCCCCTTGTGCTTCCCAGGTGAGGTGATGCCTCGCCCTGCTTCAGCTCTCGCTGGTCGGGCTGCAGCGGCTGACCAGCACCGATTGTCTGGCACTCCCTAGTGAGATGAACCCAGTACCTCAGTTGAAAATGCAGAAATCACCGGTCTTCTGTGTTGCTCGCGCTGGGAGTTGGAGACTGGAGCTGTTCCTATTCGGCCATCTTGCTCTGTCCCCAACATTAACTTTTAAACAAAGGCTATGTGTTATGTTCTTTATAACACTAAGTACTTAACAGAGATACTATATTTTGTAAATTTTTCAAATTGCTGAGGCTGTATTCATTGGATGTTCATTAGCAAGTTTTATACCATGAAATCATTGGAAAACCGAAGCATTTCATATAAACAGTGAAGAATGCTTTTGGTCATTTATTTCTCACATTTAGTGGGTTCTTGATAAATTTTTTATGAAGATCATAGTGAGGTAAATTTCAAGTGCAAATTTGGAGTCAAATTAGAATTCTTGATTGCTTTGAAATAGTGATATCCCTGGGACTGGGGATGTCTTGAAGAAGTGACAAGAGTTGTGGGAAGGTATTTGTACTCCAACATTAGTCAAATTGCAATTAATGCATAAAGACTCCAAAATAGTCTTTGCTGGGCCCTCAGACCCATGTATGCTTGGGTTACTTTTATTTTTTCAATTGTTCTAGCAGCTTATCCACATAAAATTTGTATTGTCAGTTTATCTAAAGTTTTACAAGAAATACACATCGTGGAGGAGATTGGGAATAGGTGGAGGCTCTCATATTTCAGCTTTAAGGCTACATGTTATTGGAGTGTGAGGACTGAATTTTCTATTACACTAACATTCCCAACGGCATAATTCAATAAATATTTATGTGACTCAAATTATAATAGTTAGCATCACTTCTGCTTGAGGTATCCAATCTGAGGAATAGCCACACTTTGTTCGACGTTTTCTTTTTTTTCCTTTTTTCTTTTCTTTTTTTTTTTTTTGGAGATGGAGTCTCACTCTTGTCACTCAGGCTGGAGTACAGTGGCACGATCTTGGCTCACTGCAACCTCTGTCTCCCGGTTCAAGCCATTCTCCTGCCTCAGCCTCCCAAGTAGCTGGGATTACAGGCATGTACCACCACGACCAGCTAATTTTTGTATTTTTAGTAGAGATGGAGTTTCACCATTTGCCCAGGATGGTCTCGAACTCCTGACCTCAGGTGATCCACTTGCCTCAGGCTCCTAAACTGCTGACATTACAGGTGTGAGCCACCGTGCTTGGCCTGTTAAAATTTTTAATTTAACTTTTAATTTATTTTTATTTTATTTTATTTTTTTACAGCTCAAACAGCCAGCAGATGTTGTGCCTTTGAAGGGAGTGCTGCATTGTGTGGGACATACTCTGAAATATAAGTCTACTTTCCTCATGCATTATGTCTTACCAAGCTAGAGAGAAATGGAGACAGTACACTAGTATAATATGGCCTTGAGTTCAAATTATAGAATTCAAACCTTAAAATATTAAAATATATATGAGATTGAATCAGGCTGTGCTTACAGCTTGCTAATAAATCATATTTTCCACTCACTGCTCTGATTTTAAGAACTAGCAGTTGGAAACTAGAGGCATAAAAGAATAGGCTTGGAATGAATTTTAAGGAATAATCTAGTTCATTTTTCTGCCGTTGGCAGATTTTGCCTAAACTCTTCTGTAGTGGGGAGAATCTCTCCTATTTGAAAATACCTGCTGGGAAGGAAATTCTAGCATTCCCTATAAAACTATTATGATCTGTGGAAACTACTTGTTTCCTTCAAAATAAATAGTTCTCTCAGTTATTTTGTCTCTAGTAAAGCCCATTGCAGGAATAATAAATTCCAGCACAAGTGCCACTTTTTTTTTTTTAAAAAAAGGTTTTAGTGGAATACATTAGATGGAGTGAAATATGTATTCAACAGTAAAGAAAAAAGTTTTTTCTTCCAGATCAAGGTTAATTCTAATAAGGAAATAGAAAGTCCATTACTAATGCCTTTGCATGAAAGCTCACTTCCTCCTGAGTGAACCTGAAGGATGTTCTTGCATATCAACATTGTACCAAAGGCTTTCATTATCTCTGTGGTTTTGTTTATTTAAATATTTTCCCCACATGTGATTTCTTCATGTATAAACTAAATAGATGCAAATATATGTGTTTTTAAGAAGTCTGCAAATCTTTCTTTAATGAAGGTGCCCTTCAGTGCAACGGGCCTATTTGGGGATTGTTCAAAGATGGATTTACTTTCATTAATTTTTTTTTTATTTTACTTTTGATCAGAGTTGGCAAAGTACAGATCAAATGGAAACCAAATGTCTCCTTTTTGATATTATTCAATACTCTTCATCTTCATGAGGCTCCTGATAACTGATTGTTCTCAACACATCAGGATTTAGGCCTATCTCAAGAAAGGGTTAGAAATATCTGATATTGTTGACTCCAGGAAAACTACCTGAAATAAGCAGAGAAAATAATTTGGTTAGTAGATTGTATGATTTAAGCCATTAATCAGATAAGCATGGCAATGTGCTGTGACTGAATAGCAAATAACTCACCCTTGTCAAAAAAATTGAGCTTTTTTTCTAGCTGTGAAATTAACTATCAATTCATATGCAATCTCAGATCAAAAATGGTGGTGCACCAGATGCACTGGTGCATGAGAATGGAAGTAATTGTTTGTGGTTTTCATGAGAAGATTGCCAGTTTGCAGCATTTAAATTATACACAAACTGCTTTTTACATCTCTAATTGTAGCTCTGTTGTTTTCAGGGAGGGTTGAATTGACATTGACAAACATAGACTTAGAAAAAATACAAAGACATGAAAACAGCACTAAATTTGCCCCAAAAATGATTCAGTGAATAATGCCACAGTGTTCTATTTATTCCTTGATATGCCAGAATTTCCCTTTTTTCCCCCTAAGGAGTGATGCTGACTCGGGTAAGTTAATGAGAAATAGTAACTGCAGAGAGGTTGAGTAAATCAAGTGCATGACTTGTGTGAATTATTGTATGCCTGCCCTTTTATTTATTTTTAAAGAAAGACTTGAATTTAACGTAATCTTTTGCCTGTTTCTTTTCTTTACCTAAAAATTTTTCATTTACTTTCAGTGCTTAATTGAACTGTACCAGCTTTTGCCCATTCAAATCTTGCTATGATAACATTTCAGTTCTGGAAAACAGTAAAAACAGGATCTCATTAAAAATATTCTACTTATCACTTTTTGCCTCAGTTTTTGACTTTCCTGTAAAATAAAGCCACTAACCTCTCAGGCCTAGAGAATGAAAAATTGGCGTATCAGAGAAATAAAACAATGGAACAAATTGGTAATTCAGATTTTGAGTTTGTAAAGCCAATTGAGTATGTAGCATTAATTCCAGTGCACCAATGACTGCAACATAAAGATTGCCAGATCCACAATTCAGTATTGGTTTCTTTTGAAAAATAGTTTTGATTGTTAGAGGATCACATTGAGTTTAAAATATGGTTATGTAGATAAACAATAGCTTAGCAACAGGGAATTCAAGGTACATATACTGGGGAAAGGGGCCATGTTAAAAGCAGAAAACTAATGAAAAAACTTTAAGAAAAATTCCACATTTGGGCAATGTTACAAAGAAAACTGTCCACATTTTGCTTGGCACAGCACTTTGAAAGTTCACGCAGTGAGAATAATTAGCAGAAGTCATTTATGGATATACTTCCAGAAGAGCTGGGTCTTATGCGCATTTGCAGAGGGGTGTACTGGGGATATTACCTTTAATACTCTAAGGAAAACGAGGAGCTCTTTGTCCCATAGTGTTCACATCCTCTGAAGGAGGGAGGAATACTGCACAGCAAGCTAACTTGGTGCTTCTCTACTGTGTGCCACTGACTGGGTTCCTTTTCTTTGTACCTGATTCAGTGTGGCCTGCAGGATGTAGACCATCTAGAAACTGACTTATTTGCTCAGTCTCATTCCCACCCTTTATATCTTTGTTGCTCTTGCTTGACCACAGTCTTCAAAAATATTGAAAGAATGCTATGTGAAAAATGGAGTAGGCTTAGTTTGTGTAGGACCAAAGAGTGGAAATTGTAGAACAGTAAGTGTTAGCTCAATCAAAGTGAAACCTTTCTTATGGGTTTAACAATTTAAAACCGGAGTGGGCTGCCTTGGGAAGGACAAGCTCTCCAGTGATACAGGGGTATAAACAGGGAGAATGGTCAGTTAATGGTCAGGGAGGTTTCACAGGAGATTGAGTGGGAGGACAGAAATGACCTGTATAGTTCCTTTCCTTTCCAATATGTACTTTGTTTTGGTTTATTTTAAAATTCATTCTCTGCTTTTGCGTCTTGAGCATTGGGCCTGTTACTATTCCTCGTTGTTTAAGCGCTGTGGGGTGCTGCTGTGTTGCGAGGTGGTGGAGGTGGCAGTGCATCAGCAACACAGATTTTTTTTCTGTATATTACATCCTCTTCCTCATCACCATTCCCTCTTGTTCATGTGTGATACCAGCAGAATGGCCACCAAGGATTTAGTAATACATTTGAAGAAATTCACAATCATGTCCCTGGGTACCCAAATTTTCTTTTACTTTTTGGAAACACATCTGTTTGCCTGCCAGTCCCACATACGGTAAAGAAACTATAAATTACAGTACTATAATTTAATTTATAAATGACTCCATTAAGCCATTGTTACGACCTCTGTGGTTTACCTGAAAACTCATTCTCCCCATCGCCAACAGCAGGGCTTTTCAAGACAAGCTGTTTCTCAAACACAATGATAATTCTACTAACCTCTGACTGAAAGGCAGGAGACCTCAATTAATTTTCTAGGAGATTTTCCAGTAGCCTATCTTTTTTTATTATTATTTGGTTTCTATTTTTGTATGACAAATTTGGACTGAATCACCTGAACTCTCTTGTCCTGGTCTCTTTGTGGCCATTGGCATGTGTGACAAGAGAATCTTTTGAAATATTAATATCTGTGCTTTCTTTTCTCCCATTTTCTTCTCAAAACCTTTCCTGTATTCAATCACAGATATCTATTTTGCCTCTGGGGAGATGTAGGATTGTTCCATGGGACTGGAAATAGGAAGAAGTAATCAGTCGGGGTGTGTGTGTGTGTGTGTGTGTGTGTGTGTGTGTTTAAACTTCCCAAACAGACTTTTGAGAATAAAAAGGGAAAGCCTGAGGGTAGCAGGGCAAAGAGTTTATATCACAGCAATAGATCTGGGAAAGTAGAATCATTCTAGCCTCCCCCTACCCCTACTCTGTGATCTGGAAAGATGGCTAAGTGGGGGAAAGGAGGAGAGATGATTGGTTATGCCCCAAGAAGAGGTTTGCAGTCAGAGAGGAGAAAATTTGGGGAGACTTTCTGGGGAGGAACAGGTCTGCCTAGAAGATAGGCCAGTGCCACTGGTGGACATTGCACGGAGGACGGAGAAGCTAAGATGATGCCTGCACGTCAGCTATGCTTGCCTGGCAACTATGTTCCTCCTAGGTGGCAGAGTCAGGTTAGTTATAAGTATCATGGTTTGTGAACACTCCATTAGTAGTTCAATGACATATCATTTATGATTCAGCCAAGGGAAGCATGCCCACCTAGGCCCAAGACTTCACAAAGCCCCATGTCAATGATTTCATGTGGACACTCCTTCACTTCTGCACCAGTACTTCCCAAATTGAAAGTGGGACCTCTTACTATCCAGATTAGAGGGGTTTGATGGAAAAGAAGTACCAGCACTGATACTTGATGAGACTGAAGTATTGTGAAAACTATGTCCATATGTCCATTGCACATAGTTCACATAGTTTTCTTTCTTTCTTTTTTTTTTTTATTCTCCTGCCTCAGCCTCCTGAGTAGCTGGGATTACAGGCACCCACCACCATGCTCAGCTAATTTTTTGTATTTTTAGTAGAGATGGGGTTTCACTATGTTGGCCAGGCTGGTCTTGAACTCCTGACCTCGTGATCCACTCACCTCGGCCTGCCAAAATGTTGGGATTACAGACTTGAGCTACTGTGCCCGGTGCATTGTGCATAGGTTTATGGGATATTTAAGCAAGATTAGTTCTTAAATCTTTGGCTAATGACTGTAAATATGGGAAAAAGATCACTGACTTTAGCCACATTAGCACCATAGTTTTAATAAGGAAAGCTAATCAACTAGAGACAGAGAACCATGGCATCTTTCCCACTGTCTCTGTCCCTACAGAAAAGTATCCTATTATATACAATTGTACTTTGCTATTCATGTGTATTGACCACCCCATACTCACAGTGACCAAATCCTATATGCTGACAGTGCCTAGTATAAGTAAACAAGATAATACTTGATATTTATGAAAACAGATACTAACTCTTTCTGAGGAATCATAGTAAAACAAAATATAGATATTTTCATTGGAATGGTTTTATCCAGTGAACAAAGAAGTATGCCCATAGTGACTCTATTAGTTACCCATTACTATAAAACAAATTACCAAAAACTTAGTGTCTTAAAACAATAATTAATCATTTATATCTCTAACAGTTTTTGTGGGTCAGAAATTCAAAAAGTGTTTAGCAGGGATGGTTTGTCTTTGCTCCACAATATCTGGGGCCTTAGGTAGAAGACTAAAATGTTGAAGGTTAAACTGTATTGTATTCAGGATATTTGCTAACACAGTAGATTTTAGGTGCTCTTACCATATACACACAAACAAGGTAACTATGTGAGATGATGGATATGTTAATTTGCTTGACCAGCAATCATTTCCGTATGTTTAAGTACATCTAAACATTGTATTGTACACCTTAAATGTATACACTTTTCGGGGTTTGAATCATCCTAAGGTGCATTTACTATCATGTCTGATGATAGATACTGATTGTTGGTGGAGGCTGAACGGCATCTGTTGGCTGGAACACCCACATGTGACTTTCCCCTGAGGCCTGCGCTTCCTCACAATATGTGTTTGGGTTACAAGGGCAAGTATCCATAAATAGAGAGAGTGACAGAGAAATAAAGGCAGAAACCATTGACTTTTATGAACTAGCCTTCAAAGTCAAGCAGCATGACTTCTGCTGAACTCTGTTGGTTCAAGAAGTTAAAAAAATTCAATTTCAAGGGAAATGAACATAGATCCCACCTCTGGATAGAGAAATATTAGTGTCACATTGTTAAGGCATATGGAATGGAATACTTATTGGTATAAGCTTCTGTGAAAGATGTTATCTGCTATAGTGGACTGGTGTATTCAGAGTACAATAGGTCAACAGACCTATTGGTGAATTCCAGTAGTGCACAATTTCCAAACAAAAAAAGACAACCAAGAACTAAAAACTATTCAATGGTTTATAATAAACCTCTTGGCAATTTTAGATAAAGTGACATTCTCCTGAAATAAAGAAAGAGACTTTCATCAAAATTGACTTTCAATTTCACAGATATGTAATTAATTTGTCTTGGAATGTAATAGAAATATTGTACGTTGTCATGATTTATATCTACCAATTTTATCTCAAGATGCTTTGTCATATTTTTCTACTTTTCCTATTTTTCTCATTTAAAATAATACTTTTTGATAACTGGGATGAGAGGATACCCTCAAACTTTTAAATAAAATTATTAGGCTAGAAAGCAAAATTCATATTTTATATATTTAATTTTAATGTCTATATGATGAATATATACATTATTAAACAGTAGTATATTAAAATTATCTAAGTGGAAGAAAAGTACTTCTATCTTTCTCTTTCTTTTTTTTCAGTATCAGTTATATTCCTTTAGGCTATGACTCCTCATAAGGACTTAACCATTGTGCATATCTATTATCTCCCTAACAATTTGAGAAATGGGACTTCTGAGGCAAAGTGGGTGAGGGCTCTGGTTCTCCTTCTCTGAGTCTCTTAGCTCTGCTTCCTCCCTGTGCTAGCTTAAGCTCAGGCCAGTTGCAGCCTGGCTGCGGTAGTTCTAGGTGTCACATTTACAGACAACAGTGAGAAGTGCCAAGGAATGGTCTCTTCTGAAGTTTCCTGCTTAGGAAAGAAAATTTCTTCCAGAAGATCTCCTCTTCCTATAACTCTTTGGCTAGAACTGGGTCGTATGCACACCTCAGACAGCTACTGGCAAAAGAATGAGACCATCTTGATGAATTTCTACCAAAGAAGATATAACTCTAAGAGCTGGGAAAGGGTCATGCTTCCTAAATCAGGAGTTTGTAAACTGTAGCCCATGGGTCAAATTCAGCCGTCTGACTGTTTTGTAAAAAAGTTTTATTGGGGCATAGCTACACTCATTCATTCACATGCGGACTATCCCACTTTTGCACTAAACCTGCAGAGCTTAGTGCAGTTTAGTGTGCTGCCCTAAACGCTGCAGTTTTAGTTTAGTTTAGTTTAGTTGCAGCACAGACCGTGTCACCTCTAAAGGTGAAAATATTTACTATGTGTCTCTTTACAAAAACTGTTTGCTGACTCAACTTAAATAATAGAACAAAACTGGGCTCTGTCTCTCAAGGAAAAATGAGAAGATGTTCCACAGGCAACAGTGACTAAATTCCTATTTAATTTTCCAAAAAAGTACCTTATGCCAATTTTTTCAAACCTTATAGACAATATTATATTTACTTTGTGACATCTTATGCTGTTATTTATTTCAGTCATCCTGTTAGTTGTTAAGGTTATTATGTGCTGTATATAATTTTACAGTTTTTCTATGTTCTGGATTTCAGGATAAAATTTACTGTCAGGTTAAGATTGTACCTTTTTCCTTTGCCTTATAAAGTAGCCGTGAAGCCCTATTGACCTTTAATTCTATCAGTAACCACATCACATTTTCTACTCAGTATTCTACTTGGCCAAAATTTACAGAATGAATTAACTAGAATAAAACTTTATGAAGGACCCATTCTATTTAAATATTAATGTGGTTTTTATTTCTATCCACAGGTCAATTTCACTCTAAGCAGAGACCAATGCAGATGAATCCTAACTACTTTCTGAGAAAGCCTGGGGTACAGGCGGCACTCAGAGTCGCTGTTTGTGTGTGTAGGTAGGGGCATCAATTCAGGCATGTTTCAATTCAGACATTTTATAATAGAGAAGGGAAAACCTACCTTCTACTCAAGGACGAACTGTTTATAAGCAATCTGGAAAATCTACTTCCTAGGTACTATAGCCTTGAATATATTTGTCTAAAAGTTTAATTATGAGAAACATGATTAGTTGAGGGCTGCTGGAAGATATGCAGTCTAGCTATATATCCCCTAGAATATAGATACTTAAAATTCCATTCTTCAATCAAGCTTCATTATCTGAGAACTATATACTTGGGTCGTATTATTTTGATTCTTTTTAGAATTGTTGTTATCAAAGACATCTTTGTTATTATGCCCTCATTCCATACTGCAGAATGTTGTCAGAAATAACCATGCACAAATCACTATTGTACAAATTGTAGGGATGTTGAAGATAGTGTGGGTTCTACCACTACAGGAACTGTATGAGTTTAGCACTAAAACTGTACCTCTTCTGAGTATCTGGGTTGTTTTTATAACTTATGGTTGATGAGAATTTTTTCAAACACAATTACATATGGACTTCACATAAAGCATATCAGAACAACAGGGAAACTGGTGAAAACCAGGGTGGCAGCTGGAGGCACCCACTCCACCTCTCCATAGCACCCTGAGATAGTTTTAAAGGGAAATCCCAGGCTCTGCTGAGCTAGATTAGAATCTACCCATGAACTCATTGCATTTCCAATTGGATTTACCCACCAAAAAGTCCAAACACAAATTTGGAGTTCAACTTTAAATTGTCTAACTTACTTTGCTTGGCCTAATGATTCAGACCTCACTTTACCTTTCTTTGAATTCTATATCTTTAATAGCAACAACAAAATCTTATTGTTTAAGAAAACACATTTTTATAAAATGATACAAATTCTTTTTCAAGGAGAAGATATAATTTGATAATTACAAATACTTCTAGAATTGTGACCAAGAATTTCATCAGGGATTGGTAATAAGCTCATTATGTAATTGTTTTATGCAGCACAGTAAGCCCTCTGTCAGATTCTTCCTGTAGTATTCAAAACCACAGGTCACGCAGATTAGCACCTATATTTTAAATGTGTTTGCTGCCTCCCTGTCATTTGAAAGCACAGCTGATTAAAGTGAGAATTGTAGGTGGAGGCTTCACCTTATAAAAGTTGGTCTTATTTGTTGCATGGAATCTTCTTTTCTCTTGAGATTCAGAAATTATATTCAATCTAGTTCCCTTCATTCTCATGAAGCTAGCTGAAATTCTAGCTGGGAACATGCTCCATTTTTTCATCTGTTAGCTTTTATCACAGCAGTGTGACAGACCTTTCAAAGGGCTTTCTTGCAACTTCTCTGGGATTTTGCTCCTGGTCTTATACAGACTCTTGACTTTTCTAAAAGCATTCAGAGCCTGTACCATGCAAACCACCAGATACACAGTCTTTGACACTCTTCTCTGTGGCATTTCTATAATGCTTACATCTGTAAAAACCCAGGTCTCTTTGGAATAAGTTGAAAATATTTTAAAATACTTTTTTTTTTTTTAAGAAAAGTGATATGCAGATATCTTAGCAAATCCATCTGTCTCTGATATAGGCAGTGGGGGAGGTTCAAATAAAGGGTCCCTGAGTGATAGTTGGAGTAAAAATAAAATGTTCATGAGGGCAGGTACTACCTTACCTCTTTTCCTCCCGTCAGACATCCTATTTTACCTGTGCAACCCTGTATTCCATTGTGGGTCCAGAAAGAGTTTCCATGTTCTGGTAGCACTACCTCCTCTTCTGCTTTTAGTTCAGCAGCTTAAACATTTCTAGGGATGTAAATGAAATAATACAAATAGGTTATTCATTCTTTGACTTCATATTCTCTTTAATTGGACAGCTGTATTCGAAGAGTGGCAGTTAATAGATAGACTGAACCTGGGCAGATAGATAATATGAAGGATAATAGAATCCTGATCACTTTCATTTCAACACACTCCCAGAATAGCTACACTATCTGAATAAAAAATAGTGGTGGGATTAGCTGCTTTAGTAAGGACAGTGATAAACCAAAAGGGGTCTAAAGGACAAGGTTCAGGACAGGGAAAATATTAGAGAAAAATACCATATGAAAAAAAGGTGAAGGAACTAAGCATATTTGCCCAGAGCAGAGAAAAACTGTGTGTGTGTGTGTGTGTGTGTATGTGTGTGTGTGTTTATGGAAGTGCAGGGATGATGGAGAGAGATTTTTAAGGGCCATCATATATAACATGTAAGAAGTAGAAAAGATATCATTAGATGCAAACTCTGTGGCTTAAGAGGCTGCAATATATAAAATAAATTTTATTTGCAATTAGTTGATAGCAAATAGAAAGCTCTAATGGGGAAAAACATCATTGTCTGTCACTAAATTTACGGTCACTGATGGTTTTCCAATAATTGTTATACCCTTCCTAGAGGTGCTATGAAGGCATCCTGCATACCGGTTGGTTTACTCAGAGTAGAAGTCTCTCCAACTCAGAACTATCATAATTCTCCAATTTTAGTTCAGTCTGGCATTTTTGTTCCTGATTTCACCTGGCTTCAGTTACGTAGGTTTCAAAACAGTCATGACTGTGATATTCTTCCTAGTGTGCTCTTAGATATTGCTATTGAATTATGACTATTCTTTGACTTCTTGATGATCTGAAGTGATTCAGACAGCTGGAAATTTCTTTTTCTTTTAGCACAGAAAAGCTAAGCATGGCTAACTATGGCACCTCTTTTAAGATGGTGGTTCACAGTGTTCTTCCTGTGCCTAGCTCTTGCATTAGTCAATTTCTTCCCACCATGGGTGGTATAGCAGCTTCTTTGGTTCTGTAGGGAATAAACTGTTTCCCTAAACATCAAAGTTACTTCTAAAATAATTCAGGGGATATAGAGAATATAATCTAATAAATTCTAAATGTGAATATTATTATCAATTGCTTAGGAAGGTTAAAAATTGCCTACTCTCTTTCTTATCAAACCACACACTATTGCCTGTTTGTTTCTTAGAGAATATATGTTCAAAGGCACAACCCAGGCAAATGAGCATTCTTTATTATTTAGGACCTGTGACCCCCTGTTGGGGTTCAAAATGACTCACTAAAATTAGGGCAATTCAAAGAAGGTTTGATAAAGATACTACTTGCAAAGGTGTGGGAAGGGAGTAGGGAAAGTACACGGGATAGTGTACTTTCACAGTAGGCACTAACACAGTGGTCCTCTTACCATCTCCAGGCCTGAAGGGAGGAGGGAGGAGACAATTATTAGCACCTGGAAGGAGGGGGTCGGGTAAGTAGCTGTGAAAGCTTTGAACCAATCTGAGACAACCTGGCAGGGAACCAGGAAACAAATATCCAGACTCTATGACCTGATCTGATCTCTCTCTCCTCTCTCCTGCCAGGACTCTTCATTTTATACATGATAGCCTCTGAAGCAACAAGTAGAGTTTGTATCTGATGATAGCTCTCTACTGCCTCTGGTGATAGCCCTCATCGTCTCCCTTTCATGTAGTGCATATGCTCGGGCAGGCTCCTGGAGCAGGGAAGACCCTGGAGAAGGGTGGAGGGTGAATCTGAATGGGCAAATGGCAGATTGCTGGCACCCAGCACCCCTGCCCTGGCAGCACGGGGGATCTTGGACAGACCTTGATTCCACCTTTTATTCTTCTCCCTGAATGCCTAGAGCAGATCATTTTGGACCCCTTTCTCTTTAGGCCTTCACTTTCAATGCCATCTGAGATATTACTACATGAGTAACATGAAGAGCAAGAACATGGAGGAAGAAAATAACTGTGCCTTACCCTTCTTTCACCAAAGGTCCGTTCTCCAGCACAGGGGCCCCGAGCAACACATTTTATTTCCTCTCTGACTGTGGTGGGACAGAGTTTCACTTTTCGTAGGGGTAAACTAAAAGGATTTCACTGAGTTTTTCCCTTGAGTTAGGAATGAAGAATGTCAGGGGGCAGAACCCATAGTCATCCTGAAAGTTTTAGGGAAACTTCCTGTCCTGAAATTTTGCTCAGAAAATAGCCCTCAAAACAGTGCTAGTTCAGGCACACCTATTTCTACTGATTCTAACGTTACAGATGTGGAAGATTGGCCCATCAGTACTTTTCTTCCTCTATTCTCGTTAGAGAATAAACATTTTAGAGAGGTGTTGGCTAACATTACTCCCTCTGTTTGATATCACAGACTGTGTTTGACATTTGCTTCTTTCTCACATATTGCTGCATGAGAAATCAGAATATGCAACTCAGCAAACCCAGGGCAAGAATTTGGTCTGTAATGTCACCTAAAATGTCATGCTGAAAGCCATACCAAGATTTAAAAATAGATGCCTTTAGCAAGTTTTTTTTTTTTGGTAAATCTGAGAGAAACCATGGGTGATTTGCAAAACTTGATGGCAGTTGTTTAATAAACAAAATAAAGGTGGTAGACTGGGAAAAATATGGGATAAAAGCACAGAACAGGCGACATGGAATGTGTAAGCGCTACTGTTTCTTCATTTTCTGTTAGCCTTACTCAATACAACCAGAAAAGTAATGTTCCAAAGATGGTACTGATACTCTCTTGGTCTTAGCAGAGTTAAATGAGGTAATAATCATTTGTGTGCATTAATATATAGACTATTGGCACAAAATGGGAAGTTAAGAGATTTTGTGTGTTGCAATGTGATACAGAAAACGTAATTTTGCTGATTGTATATTTTAAAAAGGACTTAACTTGGCTTTCTGGCAAATTATTTTGCTACTTGTTAACCTAGACCTGGGTTTGGCAAACTTTTTATGTAAAGGGCCAGATTATACAGGTTAAATACTGTGAGCTTTGTAGGCTAATGATCTGCCACAGCTAATCCTCTGTCATCATTGTCCAAAAAAAAGTTGCCATCTATAGTACATAAATGAACGAGAATAGCTGTGTTCCATTGAAACTTCATTTATATAAACAGGCATGAGCTTGACTTAGCCTGCAGGCTGTCATTTGTGAAAACTGACCTAAATCTAAACAACTGTTTGTCTATGGTTTCTAAAATTTTATATATTAATGTTTTGAAAAAATGGGGCAATACAAAGAAATGGAAACTTTCTTAGTTTTGGAGATACTCAATAAATTGGGTATTTTAAAAGTCCAAATTCCCACTGTTTCATTTTAAACTCTTAAGTACAACATGGTCTTAGATATTTTGTTATTATAAATTAGAGTTATGAGGCACTTAACAAGAATTTAGGATATTAGGACATTGTCACATTCCTACCAGTGACCACCAGGAAAGAATGACACCTAGCTAGGTACTGTAAAATTTGATAGATATCCTGGAACATCTGATGTTTTCATGATTTCAGAGCCAAATATTATCTTGTCAAATAGTCCATTAATGTGATACAGGCATAGCACACAGAAGCATGCATTTCTTCTTATTTGAAATGGATTCACCAAAGTACCAAGAAGCTATATAAATATGAGTAGAGAAAATTTCTCTCTAATTTGAGAAGAATGCATTTAATCAGCCATAAGTTGAAAAGAAACTGTGACTTTTTTCCAGTTACTCTTTTCTTTTTCTTTCTTTCTTTCTTTTATTTATTTATTTTTTGCCTATGTCAATGCCCTTCAGCTAAAGACCACCGGGAACACATTTATATTTGAACAACTTTTGTGTACTAATTACAGTGAGAGAGAACACACATCGTGAGGACTGACCGAGGCAACCTCAAAGTTCCCCTTAGTTTGACTAAACTTTCGACAGATTTCTTCCTGACTGTAGGTCCCTGACCTCCCTGTCTTAGAACATCTACTTCAGAAAACTTGCAATTATAAGTGCTTTCTCTATCCCTTCAAGAAATAAATCTTCTCTCAGCCTCTTGCCAGTTTTACAACCCAGAAATATCTTTTTCAAGGACCTGGAAGACATCCCTTTGAAATGCAATCATCAAGAAAGAGAGAATACCTTATTTCCTACTCTCTGTGGGAATCAGGAGCTTAAATGTAATAAGTGCCAACTAGCAAACAGAAATGGCCTAGTCACAGTGACCCACCTCCCTCCCATGTCCTCCAGTGCTTTTCCACTAGCTCGCCCTGGTGCTTGACATCTCTTCTGCCTTTTGTGTCAGAGGACTGAGTTCAGTCCCTCTCTCCTTTGCAGTAGTCTTGAATAAAGTCTTCCTTGCCTGTTTAACTCCATCTGGTACAACTTTTCTTTGACAGAAACGGTGGGTCATCTCAGTAAGGGGGAGTTAGGACTTCTAAGATTTGAGTTATGGTTGGGTAAATTTGGGGAAGATCTAAGGAAGTGGGAACCTACTCTGTCAGAAAGCAAAGAAATTCTATGAATGAATCTGTCAGTGAATCTTATTTATAGAGAAGGCAGACTAGAGAGGACAACAGTGTAATTGATCAAGAAGTAGTAGCAGTCACTCATTTAATGAGAGAGGGGACATTTTGTGTTTTGTGGGTTGCACAGTTAACTTGTTTTGGTCTCAATTTATTATGGTCTCACAACAACCTTGTTTAATATTGAAGTTCTTTGAAACAATGTATGTCCAACAGATGAACAAAATGGCCTGACTGTGAGCATCAGACCAGCTTGTAATAACATCAAGACCTAGCTGCCAGGTCAGATCAGCTTCCAAATGTCAGGGGCGGCTATTTTTCCTTCTTACTTTCTCACACCAAAAAGGAAACACTGCTGCCGCACTTACAAAGCGTTTTAAGACATAAGACAAAATAATGGTTTTGGAATTTATATTTTTAGAAGATCAGAAATGATCTTATATACATATATACATAGGTATGTACACTTACTCTCTCTCTTATAATGATCATGAAAATTGTGTCTGATTTACTATGATCTTGATGAACTAGGAAGAAACTTTACCTTAGGTAATGGTATGAATAAAATGCCATCAAGAAATTACAGGATCAGGGGTATTTTGTCTATGCTCACCTCGTATATTCATGATCAGTCTGTGTTCTTTGTGGTTGATAACTGGCAAATTGAAGACTTATTTTGTCTTGGAAAGAAGGTCCTATTTATTCCAGGGGCTCATTGGTTTTGCTGAGTTGAGCAATTGTTCTTATCAATAGGGTCTTTGCTGGAGATGAGATGAGGTTCTCCCTGGGTGAATGATATTCTAGAACCAAGACTATCAACTGGTTGTACTTAACCTGCAAGGCCTGTTCTTGTATCCTTGAAGTGAGAATACATTTGGCTAAATTCTGCAGACTCATTTTGATCTGAGTGAAATATTCTTCTCAGTCCACTGGATCTTCAGTTCATTTGTGTAAAAGACACTGTGCACTCATTTATTCATTCACTTATCCTTCCAGAATTTACTGAACACCTCCTATATGACAGATGCTGCCCTAGATACTGGATAAACATTAGTTAATAAAACAGAATTTTATGGATTGTAGCATTTACAGAGAGACAGACAATAAACAAACAAATAAATAAAAATATATCAAGTGTTATGAATAAGAACAATGGTTATACTAAAAATAACTGCAGGAAAATAAGCACAAAGATTTAGCCATCTCTGAAGAGCTGAATTTAAGCTGAGACTTTAAAGTTGAGAAAGAATCCGTCATGTAAAGACTGATGTGAAGAACGAATTCCTTTCACTCTCCTTCATAGTTGATGCATCAGCATAGATTTAATTAATAGCCTGATGCCATTGTTTTGTTTGATTTATACAACATTTACTTGCTTGGCTGGGTCTCAACCCTCATTAAATTGTGTTCTTTTACGTTACATTTACACTTAACATTTTTATTAACATAGTTATTATTACAGCTTGACCCATAATGTCTCACAAATAGATGTTGCTGTTAAGTTGTATACGCAGGATGCTTTATCTCACTTTCAAGAATCTGTTAGTTTTCCATGGTATTAAGGACATTTTTTTTTTGTAAGAGTTTCTGACAGTGAGAAGTATCAGCTTGTATTTGTAGGTTTGATATATAGGTTAAGATCCAACAGCTTATCACAGTTTTATATAGATCAATACAGTTAGGAAAAGCATGAAGGCATGGTTCCCAGTCAGTTTAAATCTTTTTGTCATTTCCAATGGCCTGTTGACAAGTTTAGGATCTGTCTATTGAAAGAATGGAGACACAGAAAGAGATAAAGAGAGACAGAGAAACTTTCTGTCCCTTCCTTATTACCTCCTCTGAGCTTTTGTGTGTTGCAGTCCCTGTAAGTGACATGACCATCTTTCATTTACCTCTGATTATAAATCTTGATCAGATAGGCTTCTCCCTCTCCTTCACCTTGCACATTCAAGTAGTCACAGAATCTCTTCACTCAATCTGATTTTGCTCTCATCTTTCTACCTGGATGTTTTCTATCTTGAGTCACTATTGTTCTAGGTCTGTGCTGCCCACTAAGATAGTCATTAACCACATATGGCTATTTAAATTTAAATTCAGTATTTAATGTTCTTCCATTGCTTCTAAACCCCAGGCACATCAAATACATAACCTCCATTTTTTATATAAGCTCTTTTGTCTGCTTGAATTTTTGTTTTTAAAATTTTGGACCACGTAATGTCTGCTGATGCTTTAAAACCTGCTCACATTTTATCTCCTTCATGAATTCTTAGACTTCCTCCACCAGAGTTGATAGTTCCTTTATACTCACATGGCACTTCTATAGCATATATTATGTTTATTTACAATTTATAGCTCATGTATTTATGTCTCCCACTCATGAAATATAAAATCTCAGAGGCTAGAATAGTTTCTTTTTTTTAAATCATTGTATCTATAGTATGAAGGACAGTATCTGGCCCATTTTAAATACTAAATAAAATATTCCTGAAGAAATAAATGTAGGAGCGAAATAATTGTAATGGTAATAATTAATGCCTGGAAGGTCCAGTGAATACTGTCAGATCTTCTTTTTCTTTTTTTTAATAATAGAGTTGGGGAAAAATCGATCTGAGAAAAGAGAAGATAACCATAGAAATGAACTGAAGGAATGTCAAAGGTTTAATTTTGTGTTATTGTTAATGTTAATCCTCTTCAGGCTGTGTAAACTTTGTTCAGTTAAGCAAATACTGCAGAAGACAAAGATTTTATATTTACAGGGAAATTCACAGTTGCAAGTGTCTGTGTGTTTCCAGTATCCTTAGGAACCTTAGCAAATAACTAACAGATTTGCATTTTCTTTCCACCTAAAGTGAAAGGCCTCTAGGTCCCTCACTGAACAATGACATTAAATAAATACTTAGAAAACAGGCACAGAGTTGGTAGAAAGGATTTGGGTTGATCTTTGATTTTGGAATAGATTACTCACAGATATTACAGCCCAGTAAAGAGAATAGAATTAAAATTACATTTATAATTATATCTGTACTCACTCCATATGCACTGTTAGCATAGGCTTTAAAAATCATGACTTTTATATATCAGGCAGGTCAGGTAATTTTAAAACAAATATTCAGTTCACAGTGAAGCAAACTCATGGAGTAGGGAAAAATGAACCTAATATGCCACAACTTTTTAAAAAATTACATTAAAAATGCATGCATAGTATTTCACCACCAAATCACCCAATTTTATAGCATATGTTTAGGGAGCAGGAACATTAAATTCATCAAACTCACCTAATTTTGGATGCCCCATAAAAAAATAATGAAAGAAAGTCAATAAATCCGAATCTCTTCCTTATATTTATTTATAAAACTTATATTTTCAAGAATTTACATAATAATTTATATGGAGAAATGTCCTGTGGGAATTTCTGTCATCAATCCTTGTCAGAGCATTTTGACGTTAGCCAAATTTATGAATTTTGTTCTACATATAGTAAAGAAGGAGAAAAGAAGATGGCAATTTCCTGAAAGTGACAAATCAAGATTCTGAAAAGTTGAGTGGAAAAAATTCTTGATTTTCACTTGTAAAGCAGAGATTTGAATATCAGTGTTATTCGATGCCAGGTATATTATCACTGACTAATGTATAGAAAAGGGAGTGGATGTGCTCCATGGACCCTGGGATGATGCGAATGTTTATTTGCCAATATCTAATTTTTAATTTGTTCCTAATTATTTAGTTGTTTTAAGTATGTGTTTTTGTTATGAAATATAAGTGTGTGGTTTTTCATTTATTTTATTTTTAAAAATAGGTTACCTCATCTTGAGGTGTCAGAGTCATTCACTTTCTGTTCCCAAATAACTGGTAACTACTCACATGTGGTGGCAGCAGAATCTGAAGGATTCAGGGAAACTCTTTTATTATTATTATTATTATTATTATTATTATTATACTTTAAGTTCTAGGGTACATGTGCATAATGTGCAGGTTTGCTACCTATGTATACTTATGCCATGTTGCTGTGCTGCACCTATCAACTCGTCAGCACCCAACAACTCATCATTTACATCAGGTATAACTCCCAATGCAATCCCTCCCCCCTCCCCCCTCCCCATGATAGGCCCCAGTGTGTGATGTTCCCCTTCCCGAGTCCAAGTGATCTCATTGTTCAGTTCCCACCTATGAGTGAGAACATGCGGTGTTTGGTTTTCTGTTCTTGTGATAGTTTGCTAAGAATGATGGTTTCCAGCTGCATCCATGTCCCTACAAAGGACACAAACTCATCCTTTTTTATGGCTGCATAGTATTCCATGGTGTATATGTGCCACATTTTCTCAATCCAGTCTGTCACTGATGGACATTTGGGTTGATTCCAAGTCTTTGCTATTGTGAATAGTGCCGCAATAAACATACGTGTGCATGTGTCTTTATAGCAGCATGATTTATAATCCTTTGGGTATATACCCAGTAATGGGATGGCTGGGTCATATGGTACATCTAGTTCTAGATCCTTGAGGAATCGTCATACTGTTTTCCATAATGGTTGAACTAGTTTACAATCCCACCAACAGTGTAAAAGTGTTCCTATTTCTCCACATCCTCTCCAGCACCTGTTGTTTCCTGACTTCTTGACTGGCTTCTTAAAAGCCTAGTGAAGAGGTAGTTCCAACCTTAAATACTGTGGGAGTAAGAGTGTCACAGCAGGTCACAACAGAGGTCTTGTCCCAATTACACACGAAGTGGAAGAGCAGAAGGCCTTTGAGATTCCCTCCAATTGTAGCATGCAGGCCCAGTGGGTCAGTCTGCTAGAGCATACATCCACATGGCTGGAAAAAAAAAAAAAAAAAAAAACTGCTTCAGAGTCTTCCCTGAGCGAATGCAGTAATTGTACTCACTAGAACATGTTTTCTCCCAGAGGCATGGTGATTCTCTGAGGGAGAGCACTGGGCTCTTTGGAGAATTCTTAGAGCATTTCAAAATTTTTTAGGGGATTGTGTTGTATAGTCCTGGCCCACTTTAGAAAATAGTACAGTATATTTTTGCCTCTAAATACGTTTGATTTTCATAACATTTTGTCGGCCTGGATCCTGGAACTAGGTGACAATTTGCCTCAGCAAGAGTCCTCTATTTTCTTTTATGCATTGCTTCTTTAGAAAGAGGCAAAATCATTTTGCTGACAAAGTAATTTCTAAAACTTGTCTAAACTGCATTCACTGAAGCCAAACCAGTTTATTCTTTTTTCTAAAAATCCCCCCAAATTTTGTCTTAGTATTAAATTATTTCTTTCCTTTATAATCCTCATCTAGTTGGTATGGTTTATATTACCTGCATTATTGCCTGATGATCTTTTTGTTTACTTCCATTAAGAAGCAGACTTCTTCTCTTTTGGTTCCTTTATCTGGTCCTTTAAACTTACACTAAATGTCTTTGTTATTTATATATCTAAAATGAGTGATCTTCCAAGAATTCTAACTTCATTAGTTGAAGCAGATGAAGAGCCCTCCTTCAATCAACTGTGGCTCACCACCCTAACCAATTTCTCAATATGACCGTACTTAGCTCCAGGAAACATTTTCACTCAGGCATGTTTCTTAGCCTTTTTTATATATTTATAATATGGAAAGAGAAAAACAGTAAGAAGTTTTCAGTTTTGAGTATAAGCTCAGTACCATACTTGTATTAGTGGAAGAGAGGGGCAGGGTAGTACCTTATTACAGATTCCTATGCTGACAGGTCGAGCACATACTGAGAATTCAGGCAAATGATCCTTTAACTCAGTGTTAACTTGGGTGGGGGAAGAAGGGTCTATGTGAAAGTTTCAGAATGACCCTTCCATTCTTTAGAAGTTTCCCCAGTTCCCTAGAGTATAATAGTCTTTCAAATGCAGGCCTGAGATTCTTCATATATTCAGGATGGGTTAGAAACACACTGCCTCTTATGATCTTTCTTTTTTTTCTTCTTTCCTTATGGGACATTTAGTTCTGTTAACCAGTGTTCTCTTTTCTAGTCTTTTTGGGTACTGGTTGTCCTCGACTCTACTGTTGCTCCTCTTTAGGCTCCTCTAAGGAGATGGGGGAACCAGCTTGGACCACACGACAGAGTGACCCGAAGACAAACAAGACATTCACACTGCAGTGTTGCCCATTTCCCAGCAGATTCTCATATATGAATTAAGCAAGGGCTCTGTTTCCTTCTTGTCACTACTAATTGACCAGTTTTGCCAAACTCTGATTTTGGTGTGCGCTTTGCTTCAAAAAGGGAGATAGGAGGAAAAATTAAACCATCTATTAATAACACTTTTTTTTTTGCTAAAAAGTATCCTTTGACCTCTTGAATGTGGGATATGATCAGTTTCTTATTAATGGGTAAAGAAGCCTGTTGAATTAATTGGGTTATCATGGATAAATGGAAGGAATATATGACGCTATTTCTCTGCTCGAAACTCTCCGATTGCTTCCTGTCATAAAGATAATGAAATCCAGTCTTCACCGCAATCTAAAAGACAAAATACAGTCATATCCCTGACTTCTTCTTCAATTCATTCCTAACCATACTTTCTTGAACATACTTCTCTGTCTCTATTAGCCCAATTGCTATTCCTTGAATACATCAAATATGATATTGTCACAGAGTCTTTGTGCTTGCTCTTCCTTCTGCTTGGGACACTTTTCTTCCAAATGTTTACTTCACATATCTAGTCAACTGTTACCTTCAATGAGAGGCAACTCAACCACTCATTTAAGACAGCTTGCCCGAACAGCTTTTATTTTTCCCATTGTCCTTATCATTAGCTGAGATGATAGTATATAAACCACTGGAACAGAGACTTTATTCTATTCACACTGCCACATCTCCTAACAGCTAAAGAAATGCCTGGCTCATAGGAATCAGTCAAAAAATATTAATTAACTTTATTTTTATTAATGGGTCACTTTATTGGCTACTACTCTGACCCATAAATGGGCTGAAGTTGCAGTTGTTATTGCTTCAGAGATGCTACCTTTTGTGTTGAAAGTAATGACAAAATGATGAATCGAATACCTATGGCAGGTATCAAGAGTAGATTTTACACAGGCCTGGGCCTTAAGGCCCAAGATGGTAGAGACTATTAAGGCAAAAATACAACACAGGCTTAATTCATTCAGAAAACACAATCAAAGTGACATCTTCAGTCAGTTATGACCCGCAATTCACTGAAGTGAGTTTGCATTAATATTTCATCTTTAATAACAAAGTTATCTGAAACATGGGCAAGGTGCTATGATGACATACTTCTTTACCTCCTTCAGCCAGGATTGAGTAATTCCTGGGGTAAGTAGATTTTCATATGGTGTTATAGGAATAAAAAGAGATTTGTTTTTGGTTTGGTGGCTCTCTGTCTTGATCCATTTTGACCAAGAAACAGATTTAAGAGTTAATTATATGGAAAATGTTTCAATTATTGAGAATAAAAATATTTAAAACTCCTGTATGTCATATTCAAATGGACCCACAACCAGAGAAATTTAGTGAAATTTATTTAAATATTAACAGAAATGTCTGGAAATGTCTGGACAGGAACAGAAATGTCTTTTTCTTTGATTCTCGTTGGGGTATCACATGCCCTTTCTGGCACCATGGCCATGCTCTTGTAAGGGTAGGAGGTAGAAAGAAAAATCTGTCTCACTCCATGAAATTTCCCGTGGATTTAACCACATCAGAATTTCTTTGGGATTCTGATACAAAGTTAATTTAGCTAAATAGAAGTTATAAGTCTGTAACTGACTTGAAAATAAATCTTGTAATATTTCTTCTTTGACCATAAACTTCATCTCAATAACAACATTACACTGCCACATGTAGATTTCAATTAGATCCCAATTTTGACTAAGTATGGCTTTATATGTATTTAGTTTTTAAAAATTTCCTTTTTTTGTGAGTTACAATCCTTACTGCATCCCAGCAGGTCCAACGCTGTTTTCATCTTTTTCTTTCAGTTGCAACTGTAATTCATATTCTTAAGGTTAGGAACACAAAGCCTGCAACCAGCTCATTAGTAGATTTGGTCATTATGCTCAAATTATACATTAATTTCACCTGAATTACTTGAAGACAAGCAACACCACCACCAACAAAAAACCTGCCTCAATATCTGCTTCCTTAAAGGTTATTGAATTCAATCATATTGAGATAATAGCTTTAAATTAACATTTATATTGAACTTTGCAGATATGCAGTTCTTAAATTTTTGAACTTGGTTACTCAAATCACAGAAATTGCATCCCAACTAGATCTTCTGGCCTCCAACCTTTCTCTTAGCTCACTCATTCATTATCTTGTCACTGAAGTTGTTTCTCCAAGTCACAGATAGGGTTATGTGTCGCCCTGCTAGGAAACTGGCTTTGACTCCTCTCAACCTATGGAATTAAGTTCAAATCCCATTGTGTAGTGTTCAAGACTATTTATAATCTCATCTCATCCTGCCTTTCTAACCTCATCTCCTGCATACACGCAGCTACTGCCACATGTACCTTTTATGCACTGAATTTAACAGATGAGCCATAATTTTCTAGTCATGCGTTCATTTTCATGTCACTATACTTGTGCTTATGCTTTTTACTCTCTCTGAAATGAGCTTCCTCCTCTTTTTTATTTGGTTAAGTCCAACTCAACCAATATGTCACCTCCTCTGCAGTCTACTCTGACCCTCCACCTCTTCCCTTACCTCAGAAAGAAGTTATTACCGTTCCCTCCAGTATTCAGCATGAATGAAGAGAAGGCTGTTACTAAAAAGTAAATATAAATTTCTTCACCATATATTACCAGTTAAGTCACTGGATGTATATTTTATGGTATTCTATTTATTTTAAACTGAAAAGCTTCATTAAATTACTTGTAAAATCTGTTCTCTGTGATCTGTGTTCATAGAACACGTAAAGAAACAGCATTGCTATTGTTGGGTGGGCCATTAGTCCTGTGAATTGATTAGTCTTACACAAAGATCACAATGTCCACCAGTTCAAAAAGAGGTCATTTACGCAGAGTACTTTGGGGCCCATTTCTTGTTTGGATCTGTTTGCCCTGAGTTCCTTGGAAAAGGACCCTAGCTCCAGCCCTCATCTCACAGACCCATTCGCATCAGCTGATCAGCCAGTGTAGAGGAAACTAAAACAATATGACACGTGCTTGATAGGGGAAGCAAGAAGATATAGTGGGATGGTTATAGAGGCTTGAGGAAAGCTTCCAGAAGGAAGGATCATTAACTTGAGAATTGGCATGGGAGTTGGTATTAGGAATTAGCTTAATACTCAAATTATACATGAATTTTACGTGAATTACTTGGAGCCAAGTAACAACAGTAGAAGCGTTCTAATGTTGAAGCAAAAGAAATTCATTAAGGATGGCGCATGCTGGAGTTGGTGTATGCATATGTGTAGATGTGTGTAGAGGTGTAGTGGAGGCTTCCCGTAGGGGGAGAAGATGAGAAAAGCAGAGATCAGATATTCAAAAGTCAAATATATATTTTTAATCAAAGTATCTTTTAAACATTAATGCTTTCTTTATCTGGTTATTTTTAGAGTTCTATTAAATTAACATTTAATGAGTGCCTACTATGTGCAAGGTGCCCTGTTAAGTCCTTAGGAAACAAAAAAAAATTTACTATCTTAGTATGGAAGAGATAAAACCTGCATACAAATAACCATAATACAAGGTAGAAAGTGATACATGCTACAAGAAAGACAAAAATAAAATGCTACGGAAGTTCAGAGGAGGGAGAATTCACACATTTATGTGTGGCTAACTTATTTTTACTAACACTATGATAATCTTAGCTATGTGGCTTATCTCAATCATGGTGATGCTAATTTTGCAACTTCTTTGACCTTCTGTAGGGTATAGTCCTTAGAAAAAACACCCTATTCATGAGACAAAGTTGATCTAATTACTGAGTGTCTGCAGGCTGATTACTAGAATGAAATTAAAACCTGAGTTTCAGTGGGTTTAAGCTGTAGAGGAATGGAAGTAATATAAATTGAAACTTACCATTTCTAAACTTGGGGACTGTGCCAGTTAAGTGTGGGCCAGTGTAGAGTTTTAATTACTGGGAATGAGTGAAAAGAAAAATTAAGAAAAGAAAAATTAAGTTGGAAGAATTATTAATGTTCCAACAGTAGGCTTTTATTCTGGGTGAATGGTCTTCCTGTGAAGGAAAAAGTTTAATTTGTGAAGAGACACACTTCTTTCACTGTAAGACACTTATGCACCCTATCTGAGTGGACATCACCAAACTAGAGGGAGTCTATCCCATTAATACACTCATGTATGTAGCTGGTGATGGTGAGTCTATTTTCCCAAGCACCTGCAGGCTCAGCTCCACTAGTTGGTGAGCCCAAAATCACCAGGCCTGGTAATAGGATATCCCAATGCATCAGATGAAGAGATTAGAATTAGTTCTGTTCTAAGTCCAGCCTTGTGCTCATTGAGCTGTGATCATTTTTTTTGTAAACCCTGCTGAGTTTACCAGGCTTCTAAGACTGGAGTTCACATCCTTCCATCTTTAAGCAGATAGTGTTATCCTGTCAGCAGAAATAATTGTTACTTTCCATCCCCTTGAAATAATACTGGTCAGAGCCAATGTCTTGTACTTAATCTGATCCCTCAAGCAAACATTTCTAAAAGGCAAATGTAGTAATGCAACCTAGTGGAAAATCTCGAGACTCAGAGTTGGATTTTGGATTCATTTGCTTGGTAATTACGTCACTGGGACAGATTGGTATACGTCTTTGAGTTTTCATTTAGTCATTTGCAAAATGGATTGCTATGGGATTAAATGTGAAATACAAACATAAGGCTTTAAATGCTGTATAGGATAAGGTATTATTTATTGAAGATCAAAAGCTCTTTGATAATTAGGAGTGTTTTCTATTTTCCCAAATCTTACACATAGGGACATTTGTTACAGCCATTCAATCTGGAGATCAAAGTGAAGGTGTCATTCTTCTAAACATGCAGTTGGAGACACTTGCAGAGAGTAAAGATGAATGTGATTTTATTTACCTTTCAAGGGTGTATATAGACACGCAAGCTAATTAAAAGATATGCTCACCTTGGTAAATTCAGTAAGCTTAAAATATACCTTATATTTCTTTTGTAAATGGTATATTATTCCATCAACTCCATTTTCATACATTCACATAGAATGGGAGTATTTAAGTGAAAGAATATTTCAGAAAAAAGAAGGAAGGACAGGATAGTAATTACAACCAAACTTGCCTTGTGCTGACAGCAGCCAACTCATTTATTAAGTCAATGTAGTCAAGTAACACAGCAACATCACACTTGATTGAAATCTTGGCCAAGTCTGACAGATGTTCTCTACTCATTGTCAATCTCAAGTATGTTTTAATGAGTTTTAAGTGACTGGAGCTCCCCTCTGCAGATGCCACTGTTGCAGAGATTGTGAACAGATTCTTCAGGGCAATGGGTTTTGTATTTAATAAGTGGTTCATGGTAGGTAACCGGTAGAAATCATTGCTGAAAATGCGATCATGTCTCTGAAAGCAGACACTCTCAGTCTATAGCTGATGAGCCTCTTTCAAATCAGTTAAATTCATAATAGTGCTCCAAAGCTGGTCTCTGTGTATAACATCTCCAATCTTAAAAGTTGATAAAAGTATTTCAAAACCTCAATCTTTTTGGAGATTTTAGAAGATTCCTACTTTAGAAGACTCACTGGAAACATTTTAAAATTTGCTTTTTTGTTGTTGTTGTTGTTCTTCAATGAAATTGCAATGTCTAAGGACAAAGGGGGTGGTGAGAGTAGCTTACAAAGTAATTCCCATTTTTTGTATGTATTAGAAATAGGTTTTAGATTTTTTTAAAGCAGTTTTCAGAAAGATAGTTTGACATTTCTACTGGCTTATGGACCTGCTTTTTCACTTTAAAAATTATTACTTGTGTAGAGAAAAACCACGAGGATAATATTTCCTTTGGTCAATCTCTATCTCAAACAAAATGGTTTGTATATTTTGTATACTATGCCATAAAAATGAATATTGCTTAGCTGCTGTGGTGTATTAGTTTTCTCCACACTAGAATAAATCTACTTCTTATTACTAGCCTATCTCTTCAGTATAAGTTTAATAGTTCATTTCTATTTTATTTCTTCATATGTCATATATAAACCTTTTAATGATCTAAAATGTCTTTTCATAATGGTCTGAATTGAACAACAATTTCTAAGAAACTTCTTTCATCTTATGATGTAGAAATTGTTTAAGAGCAGATACATTACTGAGGGGAAATAAAACTCAGTATAAATCACAGGAGATGTGTTGAAGTCCTGATTTCATTTTCCAACATTTTGTCTAAAGTAAATGAAACTTACAAATATTAAAAGAGTGCATTGTCAGATTTCTGATATTTACAACTTTTCATGCTTCATGCTTGATTTAAAACCCAAAGCCTGTCAGAAAGCCAGATGGCAAGTAAGGACATCTCTGATGCATTAATACTTAGCTCCTGAGAGGTAGAAAATGATTTATTTGCTTCTGAGAAGATGTGGGCTAGGGTAGACCACCCCTAATGTGTAGTGGGGGAGTGATGATGGTTTCTGTGTTAAGAGGACTTCTTTAAAAATTATTTATTTATTATCTGTTAGGTTTCCATAGCTCCATGCCCTTTGAGTCTTCAGAGCCTGGCTGCTGCATGCAGCAATTAGTTTGTGCCAGAGAGAAAATGAGTGGTGAGAGAAATATCTGGGCTGAAATGCAGTGTGTGACAAACACAGTGGAATCTGAAAGAGTTGCTTGTTAGTTAGAAATTAGTCATGGGCTAGCCCAAGGGTGGGTGCATAGTAACTTTAGATTATTCATTCTTTTCTTTTTTGGGCAGCCTTAGGCATGGTATATTCTCTGGGGAGTTGATAATTGCACTGCCAAAAGTATACAACATTTAAATGGAACACCAACTGAGAAAAAAAATTTGCAGCTTGGAAAGGCAATAAATAAGGTGGATACTGAGAACGGGAGGCGATCTTTCTTCTCTCCCAGAGAGAAGGGCAGTAAGCGGTGAGGTTGCTCATTGTAGGCTGATTACAGAGTGCAAAGATGGTGGGTTGATTGAAGGTGTGTAAATAGACCACAGAATCTGTTAATCCAGGAGAGCGTATTTGTGTGTGTTCATTCGAATGTAAAGCCGAAAGGTGGCTTAGATCAACTGCAATATTTAAAGTTATTGTTTACCAAAGCAACATTCCAGTGTCCTTGGCATTCTTATAAATTGTGGGCAGAACACATGGGCTAAAATATTCAACCTCTGAAAAAGTGCAGCTTTGAAGCTGTAAAAAGCCACTAACTGCCTTAGTTGATTACATAGCAGGCTCTTTAGACCGCCAGTTTCTCGGCAGGCATCCCTGCCTCACATTTTCCTATTTATTTTTGCTGAAACTCTACCATGGATTTTAACCTGAAAGAAAAAATAAACATGCAGGCATTTGTTTAAGAAGAATCAGGAACCTCTCTGATACGCTATGTGAGCTGAGAAACACCGGTGTGTCAGGTTATTGTACGCCACCAGCTGTAGCCACTTTAGCTGGAGAGCACTTTGTATTCTTCTTCTTTAAGGCAGTAATTGGTAAGTATATTTCTGCCTGTAATGAATAGCTTTTACATTCAACATAATATTTCTAAACAAAAAGAAATATTACGTTCAATGTAAAAGCTATTGATTGCAGAGAGCAAATGTCCTTTCCACATGCCACTCCACATGGCTGAATAATCCTGAAATTCTATAGAGCTACCAGTGTGACAAATGCCTCTGTCATTTATTGGTTCTTCATTCTTTGAGACCCAGGAAAGAAAATTTCTTTAACCAAATCTCTAGTGAAACAATGTCTTGTATATAAAGAGAATACCATGTGATATGAATCAGAAAATATTATTTGAGCCTTTTTTCTAGTAGTGAATGAGTTTTTAGACTGTGTGTGTATACCTTGAAATATATATGTGTATATGTATCAGTATGGATATATATGTATGTCTATCTATTAGTATAGATATACATATGTGTATACATATCAGTATCTACATATATGTATATATTGACTCACATTCTCTTATATGTATATGGATATATAATACATATATCAGTGTATATATCAGATACATAGATAAGTATATATACATGTATATATGTGTGTATATACATATACATATGTATATCTATACATACATATGACATATCATATGTCAGCATATATGTACACATATGCATTATACATGTCAGTATATACATATATTTATGTACATATAAATATACTGATATATATCAGTATATATATACACATATATGTATATCAGTATAAATCAGTATGTGTGTATACACGCATATACATATAAGAGAATGTGGATTAGTATATACATGTGGATCAGTATATATAGTACATATACATATATAGGTATATCATATATATGTATACATATATACATGCAAGAGAATTGTAACAGTATATAAATGTGCATCAGTATATATAGTATATATACATATATAGGTTTATCAGTATATATCAGTATATATGTATACACATATATACATACAAGAGAATTATATCAGTATATAAGTGTGGATCAGTATATATATACTGTATTTATAGATATAGTGTGTATATATATATACTGATCCACATTTTCTCCACTGATCTTTCCCATGACTGGTGTGTATACACACACACATACACACACACAATCTACATGTAGTTGACTTTTGAACAGCGTGAGAGTGAACTGAATAGGTTCACTTACATACATGGATTTTCTTCCACTTCTGCTACTGCTGACACAGCAAGACCAACCCCTCCTCTTCCTCCTCCTTCTCATCTTACTTATTGTACAGATGATGAGGATGAAGACTTTTATAATGATCCACTTTCACTTAAAGTATAATAGATACATTTTCTCATTTTTATGATTTTCTTAACTACATGGTTTTCCCTCTGGCTTACTTTATTGTAAGAATGCAGTAATAGAATACATACAACATACAAAATTATTTAATGAATAGTTTATGTTATCAGTAAGGCTTCTGGTCAACAGAAGACTATTAGTAAGTAGTTAAATTTTAAGGGGGTGAAAAGTTATCTATGATTTTTGACTGTGCAGGGGATTGGCACCCCTAACCCTTCATGTTGTTCAAGGGTCAACTTGAACAACATGTATGTATGTATGTATGTATGTATAATATATTCACCTACACACACATATGTATACACACACATACACGCACACACACACACATATATATATAAGTCATAGGGAAAATCGTATATCTATGACATAAAGAGAGGCATACAGTTGTGCAGGTTGTGTGCCACACAGGAGCATCTCCCTGAGTTGATAGGCGTTTTGCAGTCCACTCTCAGTTTTCTGAGCTCAAGGCTGCCTCCACCTTAATAAAAGAACACTCCTTTTAACCTGTGTGAAAATGCTATCTACTATGGAAGTCATGGTGGAGATATGTTTTCATAACAGGGGTAGCCTTTTTTTTTGTACAACATTCTTGCATGAACTAGCAGTAACTTTGCTGGCACGATGACCTATGAATTTAGCTGATGAATTAGGTACTAACATTGTTATAAATTAATATTAATTATAACAATTAATAAAAAAGGTGATGAAATAACCCATCTTGAACATTTCTCCATAAACAGGATTTTTATTTCGAGACCCACAGTCTCAGACGCAGGTTCAATGGAATCACTAGGGACCAAACAAGAAGAAACATCAAATAATCTCCCACCACTGAAATCAGCTCCCTCTAGAAAGGGGCTACAGAAGAGACAAGACAGCTCTCTGAATTTACTTGGCACATGAATAGAATTCAGGCTCCAAAAGAGGCCACCTGCTACCCTTTATAGGTGCTAAGAAATACCAAAATTAAAAATACAGGAAATACGATACTCTAAATAGGGAAGGTAAAAGAATGGTAATGAACTTTCAGAATAGACAAGTAGACTGCACTGGTTGCTATTAAAAATACACATCCACAGGCAGAGAAACACTTGCCCAAATTGTACAGGGATGCTACAGCACTCTTTAAACTTATAATGAGGCATTGTAAAAAATATTTGTTTATTGTGCATGTATCTGTGGATTTCTGAGTTCACTCATCAGAGCAGGCACTACTTTTAGGGTTGTGTGTGTGCGCGCGCATGTTTGTGTGCATGCACATGCATGCGTATTGGGGGAAATTAATTTCTTTCAGAGTGTTTCAGTTCCTAGGCGAAGCCACATAAAGAGAGTTGTTTGATGTATGAAAAAGTGTCTTATACAGTATTAAATCCAGGAGTTTACTATTTGGGGGACAGACTCACATTTTATGGCAAGACCACTATTCACTTTAGTGTATTCTGTCCTTTTCCTGGCAGAAACATCCTGCAGAAAATTCCAAATAGCTATACCCTCAAGTCATAGTACCAGTAAATATCTTATTCAAAGCAGAGAGGCATATTTCCCAAAACATGCTCTGGGCTGTAAGATCCTACTGTAAATCTTAACTTTTTTAGTGGTCACGGGTGGTATAGAGGGGGTTTGTTGATGTTGAATGGGAGCACTAAGTGGATTACCTCTGTTAAACTTACTTTTTTTCAAATGTGACAATTTAAAGAGCCCTGGTTTGTATAGGATAAGACACAGATATTCATGGATCCAGGTACCAATATACACACACACACGCACACACACACACACCATCAATTATAAATTACTTTATCCCAATGTAATAGTTCTAAAACTATTTGTACCAGCAGAATAGGAGAATCAATAAGCAAATTAATTAATGAATTAATTGAATTTATGATAATTTAGAATTCATTTTGCAGACATAAGCTCGCATAAATACACCAGTTACAGAAAACTTTTTAACTACCAACCTCATTGCAAATAATACCACATACACAAATACATGTACACATATATATGGTGTTTTTTACTTTTCTGGATTTCTCAGTTTTTAAATGTAATTGGATTCAAAATATATTGTTATGATTTGAATATACAAAAGGCAAAGTTTTGCAAACCCTGTAGGAACTTAATTTAAATCACATGACCAGTATTAGGAAAAAGAATAGCATGCTTCAAAACAAGCGGCACTTTTGATTTGGATAAATATATTTCTTCTAATATTTAAACCTGAAAGCTTTCTTAGTTGCAATATACTATTTATGGTAATCTGAGGTGTTGTTACTGAAGATGAAAAATACTTAACCCATTAGGTGTGCCTCAAATGAAATCTCCATTCTTTCTTTTCTGCTCTGTATAAAATTGGAGTTCTACATAACCAGGCTAAATAAATTCACATGCTATGGACTGATGCATAGTGTTTCTTATACACTGACCCTTATCTAAAAAGAGGGATCTGCTTTGCATCTGAATATGTAGTCAACTTAAATATGCTGATGTTAGAAATGAGAATGAGTGGTTTTTATAAGTACAATTGAGAGAACATTTCGTTTAAAATGCTGAAAACTCTGGTTTAATATATGAAAATAAAGCAGCCAAGAAATGTTTTGTATGTTCTAGATTTCATCCTGCAGCCTTTCATAAAAAGGTGAGATGACAGATAGCAGATGGATTTACCTTTTTATTTAGCTGCCAAACTACAAATCAATTTCATATAAACAGATCTCTCAGCCAAATATAGCTTGACAGTAATTCTATAAGATTCATCAAGTCAAGGAAAGTGATTATGTCTGATGACACGAACTAATGTAAAAGTAAGATATATTACAATTTCAATATATTAGGTGAGAGAATCCATTAAATATCACCTTTTAAATGAAAATGCTTTTCTGTGTACTGATGATTTCAGTATTCATTTACTTTTTAGAATGATAAATAATTCTTATACTTTTCACATTGTTACACAGAACAATGTGAAAAAAAATTTACTAAAACAGTTTTCAGGTTGCAAGTGATATACAGTGTATAAAATTATTTAGAAACATCCAGGTCAGTGTAAGGTTTTAAAAATATTGTTATTTCACTTATTAGACTAACTGTGTATATTGGAACTGCAGTTAAGTACTTACATTTAAGTAATTACTTTACTTATAAGAGAAGAAGCAAGATGTGATGTGCATAAAGCACTTAATCACTTGTAGCTTAAAGCCTATTTTATTTCTCCATAATATTTGGAGGCAGACCTAAACCAACTCCAGAACAGTGATGGAAGATATTCTGTACATTAACGAAAGCCTCTCAGTCTGCACTTAATTCTGATGTAATGACATCTGGCCAACATCCTAAAATGAAATTTTCAATAAATGCTGGCAACTAACACAATTCATTATGGTTTCTCCTGGTAAAGGATGTGGGTAAAAATTGCTTTGGCTCTAAAAAAGCTTTCACTTCATTATGAGACTGGATCAATCACCATCAGCAGAAGATACTCATTGGGCTACTTGTTTTGCAGCTGTGATGCATTTTGTTATCAGGGCCTGCTGAAGACACTAAGAAATTGTTTTTATTAGGCAACCATTATTGCTAAACTCCTCTAAGCTAAATGCATTTTAAGTGTATTTCTTTTTTAAAGAGAAGGAACAATCAGTTTGACACGAAACTGGCATTAGATTACCTGTTCATCCTTATAAAAGCAATGCCATTCAGATGGCATTTTATTGTAGTTTTGCACAAAAAGAAATGATAATATATATTTCTCCATTAAACTAAGAAAGAGATCAGGTTACTCAGTGATCACTATGCATTTGAGACAAGTGGAGAAATTAAATTCAAGTCCAGTGCCTCCCTTCTTCTCTCCTTAAACTCCCTCCTTGAAAGGAAAATTTAAATGATGTTGTAAGTTGAGTAGTGGTATAGAACCAAAGCTGACAGCCATATCTACCGGCTCCAACATTTCACATCTCCATTGATTTTTGTTTGCATTTTTGAGGCCTGAAAATAAAAGAAATAAAACTTTTCTGACATTAAAATGAGTTTTAATAACTATCTCACTAAAAATCTGATGTATAAGCATTATTTTGCATTTTACACTTGTGGTTTCTAAATATTCTACAATATATTGTAGCAGATTCCTTTGGACAAGCTGTATTTAATTTTTTACTACTTTCCTCTCTCATAGGTCCTCTAGAAAAAAAAAATTGCCGCGTCTTATGTTACCCAGAGTGTCAATTAGTCCCTTCAGTCAAATTCCTTTTATTATCAAAGAAAAATTCAAAAGATTGCCTACCATTTCATAGGTAGTTTATTCTGAATGTGTCTAAAGAAAAACACATAAATTGGAATACATGAGTATGTACAGTGGTTCTCACATGTTAAAGAAGTGTGAATTGTTGCAGATGAAAGAGATATTTGAGAACAAATAAGCATGCTGCAGTGATTTGGAATGACGACTGAAAAATTCCAAAATAGAACTTGTGAGCCACTTCAGATATCCAAGGTAGGATTTTGTTCTGGCGCGTCTCCACCAGCAAAACACGGGAGGTGATTTACCATCAGTTGTCTAGTTGCTTAGTATTTCACAACTGATAAAGCACTAACGCTTATCGGATGGTCTTATCATACTTCTACCTTCTTAAAACTGCTTGAGTAGAGTAGTAAATAATTGGCTAGAAAATATAGCTGAGAAACTTTTGGGAAGTGTGTAATTCTCAACTCTCCCACACTACCCTATTAGTGCTATACAGGAGTCTTATCAGAAAATGTGTTTTGATGAATGTATAGGCTTCTCCATGGACCCTAAATGGAATAAGGTTTTGTTTCTATGTTTGGCATAGATAAATAGCAATTTCATTGTCATCTCTATTAGTTCATATGAAAAATTAAGTTATATAGTTAATAGAACACTTCTGAAGTTTTGCTAAATGGCTAAAGAGGAGAAAAAAGTAGATCTGGAAGGTTATATATTTTTACTAGTTTAGGTAACATCATTTTTTGTAACAAGTGAACACTATCATATTCTAATAGCTCAAAAACTTAGGGATAGTTCTGGGCTGTTAAGATATTTTGCTTCACACATCCATTCACAGATCCAGGCCAATAGATCTACTATCTTCAGCTTACAGACTCTAAGGTTGTCCTGGGTATTAACGCCTAGGTAGAAGGTAGAAGAATATGGATGGTTTTAAAGGTCCAGTCATGGGATTAGTGAACTTTACATTCACTCATATTTTGTGGATTAGGATTCAGTGACATGACCATAGCTATTTATAAGTAAGCTGGAAGCTGTAGTGTAGACGTGTGTTCAGAAAGAAGAGGTGAACAGTCATCAAGTCTCAGCAACAAAATTGTACTGTATTCATTCTTATGGAAATGAATGGGAAAACAAAATAGAACTTTTTTCATTTGGATGCTACAGAAATTGTCATGAAACTAGGTGGAGATGGAATTTCTAAAGATAAAACTTCTGGGATTGGGATAAGAAGGTGGGATTTGGTTTGAATTAAAAACTAATTAAATAAAACCTGAATTTAATGATTGGCCACGAGCTCTCTCCTCTTCTCCTCGTTCCCCTTTTACCCGCCATTCTGCTTCTCTTTGGAAAATTGTAAATCATATCACAAGCTGTAAATACTTTCTAGTCTGATTCAGTCAATGCTTAGGTATTTTCAGCAATAGTATTAAAACATTTAAAACATTTTAATTTATACTTACATATTAATATAAGGGTCCTTACTTAAATTCAAATATTATGCATAATCTCAGTTTGCAAGTCACACAAAATTGGACCTACTTTGGTTGAAGTAGCCATGGGGACCCAGAGTCCCAGAGTCTCTCCCGTTCTGCCTGCCCTAATCCCAGCTTCGACCCCATGTCAGACCTTAAAGAGACAGAGTGAGAACAATTGTTCCACTCTAATACCACCAAGAATCACGTTAATAGCAAATTTTTAGGTGCTTACTCCAGATTTCAGCTGCACCTATGTCTCCTAGTTCTCTAGTGTGTTTGGGTCATTCTGTTGGATGGTGTTTAAATAAAACTGATTCAATCCCTTATTCACCTCAACATCATCTATGGTTTCCTAATCAATATTTCTAAATACTCTCAGATGGAATCTATTTCTTCTGAATTGCTTGTTATTCCCATTTGTTGAAACTGACAAATTCTCCATTGGTCTTTTTCATCTATGCTCTTTTCCATTTCTGTCTATTCTCAGTTGATCCAAATGGGCAATCGGGCTCCTATGCCTTAATTTTCATTTTGAAATTCACAGAAGACAATTGTGTGAACAGACTATTACTGAAGGTGAGGGGTCACTCTGGAAGGAGATTGCATATTTCATCAGAGCACAATAGACAGACAATTTATTCTGATAGCTATCTCCGTCCTCAGATGTGGCCAAACCACCTGCGTGTTTCTCACTGGCTGATTTTGTTCACATGTCACAGCCTCCTCCCATTTTGCTGGGCCTTCTCCCCTACGGCTCCTAGCCCCTCTGCTTTTCCAGGTTCCCAGGACTATTCATACTGTCTCTTTATAGGGCACCTCGTGGAAACTCAAAAAACTTTTTTCTTTATCTTGCAGAGTTTTATTTTGTCTCATTCACTGTCTGATCTGGTCATGGCAAAGAAACTGTTCATATATATATATATATATACACACACACATATATATATAAAATAGCCTTTCAAGACTATTATTTGCGAAACAACAAATTTTCTTACCTAAAAAAATTTGCCACCAGCTTTTAAACTAAAAAGATACACTGAAATGAATGCACAGTGGGACCTGTATGCTGAGACAGAGATATTATGTAGAGAAATTAAGACAATAATGTCCACATCTGGCTGTCAATAGAGACAATAATTATATATGGGTTTTATCCTCCACACCTTACTACTTCCTTCCTTTACTTTCTATTGTGTATATTGTCTGTTAGATTTCTAACTTTCTTTGCATTACTGTGCCATTTGACTCCATAGTGCATTGTGGTGAATAGAGGGTTGTGTGGCATCTCAAATATGCTAAGCAAAAAACTTGACTAGTCTGTTTAAAAAGAAAACCACTTTCTGATCTCCAACACTTACGATTTTTATGATCTCACCACATTCACATTTCTTATTCTGTTTCATTCTCTGGGCTCTCCATCTGATTTCCATAACGCATGTTCATAGTTCATGTTTATTACAACAGAGAGCTAAGTTAACTTATAGCTTTTCTGCAGTTATATTTTTCTCCCAATTTTAAATTTTAAGAGACACCAAGCCAAATCTGACAGTTACCTAATAAAGCTGAATTTCTGTCTACAATTGGAGTACCCTGGGATGTTGACTGCCTTTAGCTCTATGAACGCACACTGTATGCTTGTGTTGCATTGATCAGAATGTGTCTGCCTGCAGTGAGCCCTAGGCAAGCTCTGGGCCATGAAACTTAAGGGGAGTGAGGGATGGTGTAATCATTGTGAGAGCAGCTTAGATTCCATCGATCGATGCTCATGACACCAACAATGAACTTCTCTCTAGAGGGGCGTATTGCAGTTGTGAAGTCAAGCAAGTATAAATGTGATGGGGTGGAACTTCAATTTTTCTCCAAGTAGAGAAACTAGTCCAGAGGTCACAGCTGATGAATGATGAACTGCTCCTTTCTTTGGGTTGTCTGTAAAAGTGGGCTAATATTCATAAAAATCTGCTGATAATCCCATAAAAGTTCTCCTTTAATTCTAAACATATACCTTTGCTTTAGATTACTAGCAAAAGGAAACTAACTTTAAAAATATGGCTTGATACAATATGAAATTGTGGACAATAGCACTAAAAAAACTCTCTTGGAAGTGAAATGCTGATGGTCTGATGGATTTATGATTGAAAGAACCTATAGAAGTTGCCTGGTGCAGCCTCTACCATAGAGCTCAAATGAGTGCTAGTGGTCATTTCAATCTATGCATGGGACATCTGAGTGGGGAAAAGCTCGCCTTACAGTTACAATTTTATTTATTTGGAAATTGTGCTGAACTGAAAGTTGTCTTCCTGTTATCTATAGTTTTAATCTTAGTTCTGACATTTGGAGTTATCCTGCAGTACCTCCTAATCTTTCTTCTTAATTCTTTCAAATATTTGATAATAGCTTTTATGTTTCTACTATGTAGACTTTACCAGTCTTTGTTAATTCTAATATTCCTCAAATAATGTAATTTATAGACACTTCTTTTTTTTGTTGTTGCCATCCTATGGACAACTTTAGCATGTCTGTATCTTTTTAAAATGTAAAGTCCACGACAAAATGCAGTGATCTGGTTTTGGAGGGAAAAATTCATAGTACAGTGTGAAATTTACTTTTCTCTTTTTTTGGCATTGATATTTATTTACAACCCAGAGTAATATTAGCTATTTTTGCAGCTACATTTCATTATTATCTTATGCTAGGCATTTTTTGAAACAAGAACTGCTCTTACATTAGGTTTCTTTTACTCTGAAATTCTATAGTAGATTTTTGAACTATTATTTGTTTTTTATATTTATTCCTATTGAGTTACACAATATTAGCTACAATCTACTCTTCCAATCCAATATGAATTTTTAAAATTAATCATCAATAAATGAATCTAAATTTTAAGTTAGTTACATATACATGTAATAAAAATGTCTTATCTATTTAATGAAAATGCTTTATGTGACTTAATAGATCACTGATAAAAATGAAAACAAGGTAGGATGAAGTACATGCCTCAACTAGTACTCTGTCTTGAGGCCTATATCAGTATATTAATTTACTGTTTGGCCATAGCTGAAACAGCTCTGAATCCCCTGAATTCTACTATCATCTAGCCTCCAAATCTCTTAGGGAATCATGGGAAAATTGGTCATATTTCTTTCTGAAATCCATATTTATTCCATCTAGATTATTCTTCTTTGCTACTGTGGGGATTCCATTGCAAAGGAAATAAAATTGACATGATTTATTCTCAGTGGAGCCATTGTAGCTGCTAGTAATTACTATTTTATGTGGAAAATACCCACAAAACATCCACTTAAACATTTATTCTTATGAAATGTGATCTACAAAATGGCATCCCTATGCTGCAGAGCTCAAAATGGAGTTAAGAAGCCATTCTAAGACGGACTCTCTCCATGACCTTGCACAAGAAAACAAAGACAAAACCAAAAACACAGGAATTTGCCTTGAATCTTTTAACTGCCAAACTGCAATGATCATAACATCCTGGAAAGCAGCTAAATTTCACCAGTGCTGCAATTTCTGGGACACTGACAACCAGTGAATTATGGCTGCCTCAACCAATGATAGTTCTTTCAAAACAATTTGTGTAATCACTGTCAGCATTAAAATAAAATATCTTGACTCCCCTCCCTCTCTTTGGAACACAATTTGGCCCTTCATCAAATCTTTGTCTCCTGAATGGCAATTTCTAAGACCCCCCAAAATGCCTTGTTGCACTGATTCACAGTCTGGTCTCTTACCTCTTCTTGGTTGGCATTCTCAAATTTTGCCTGAAGTGGATATAAAGTTACCATATCATTTGGAGAAGGTACAAGGGCACTTAGAAGAAAGCACTTATGAGAAGTTGGATCTACATAAAAAATTCAATTCTAATTCTCACAGGCAGAATATATATTTTGTCTCAATAAGATCGGATCTGGAAGAAGGCCTGCCCACTACGGATTCATTGATGGGCTCACCTATGGTGGATAGGAGTACTACAAAAAGGCAGAGCAAGAGTTGGAGGCAAAGGCTGATAGAGCATAGCATGCTGTAATTTCCAGAATCTACTTCCATTCATTTTTGAAAATTGGAGAGTTTTTCAAAATTATTTTCAGTTTTTCTAAATCTTTGCATATTGTCTAGATATGTGCCAGTAGCCATTCCACAATTACATATGGATATACTTTTACTATTCTTGCATGCATTTCATCTGTGTTTGGAGTCTAAAAGGTAATGTAAAGCAATTTAGTTTACTCTTATCATTTCCTCATCTAATTTATACTCTAGTCCCCTGGTAACCAAGTCTGTTCCATATTTTCCAATGTGAGGATCACTGTCTTTAGTAAAGAATGAAAGTGAAATGGAAATTGGATAGCCCTGCTTTCTCTCTGTCTCTGGTTATCTTTGTACCACATGTCTCAAATACTGAGCCTGTGCCTTCCTTTCCCTAAGCATCAAGTAAAACAAATGTTCATTGTGTGCTAACTCTGTGCTAGGTATGAAGCTAAGTGTTTTATTTACATTAATTTATTCAATTCTCAGAAACCCAATGGAGAAGTATTATTATCCTCATTTTACAAAAGCAGAAACTATAAATCAGAGAAATTAGGTATATTTTTCAGGGTCCACAGTTAAAAAAGCAACAAAGCCAGCCTTAGAATCAAGTCTGTTTTAAACTCTTATTTTCCTAAGCAATATATCCTGTGATGTCATTTTACAATTTTTAGCATTTTACTTCAAAGCCTCAGTATGGGGCTTTTACTATCCTAATTATATTCTTTTATTCCTCCAGGTTTATAATAATGTGTTTTGTTTGTGTTTGGTTATGAGGATTTCCTTGCATTTTTTTAGACATGCCTTTTAAAAATCCAAGTTCAGGTGGCTGGCGTGACCCACAGAGAGGAAGGAAGAGTAGTGTGGTATGGCGGCCCACCTGAGAGCCACACAGGGCAGGGGACCCCCCATACCCCCGGCCAAGGGAGGTGGTGAGTGAGTGTGCTACTCAGCCTTGGAAACCATGCTTTTTCCATGAAACTGTGCAACCCATGGATTGGAAGATCCCACTTGTGAGCCCACGCCACTGGAGCCTAGGGTCCCAATCAGAGAGCCAGTCAGATTTTCAATAGCCATTCAGCTAGAATCTGCTTAAGCCTGCCGAGTTCCCGGTAGGAGGGCGGCATCACCACGGCTGTAGCTGCCTGCTGTCTATGCCATCTGAGTTCCTTGGAAAGGGGCAGCAGCCAACACTGCGACCTAAAGCTGCCGAACACACTAAGCTACTGCGGCGGGGCGGGGGCGGGGGCGGGGGCGGGGGCGGCGAAGGGCGGCAGCCATCTCTATAGTTCCAGGCCACACTTTCCCCCTACTGGAGCCAGAGAGGCTGGATGGCTTCGTCCCAAGCCCAACACACCAGCTGTGGCAGACTGTGGCCAGAGTGCCTCTCCAGGCATGGCCCTGACCCATCCCTCCTCACTGGGTGAGGCCCCCTGCAGGAACTCCATCATCTCCAGCCAGGGACTCAGGAGCAGAACTCTGATCTCCCTGGCCCTGAGCCCCTAGTGAGAGGGGTGGCCAGTCTCCGCTGACCAGAAGATTGAGTCTTTCCTCCTGCTAGTTGTGAGGAATCCAGGTAGCCCAGATGAGTGGGTTTCCCCCCAGTAAAGCACAAACCCTCCACCAAGAGACAGTCAACATGCTTCATTAAACTGGTCTGGTTCCCTGTGTCACCCAATTGGGTGAGGCCCTTCAACAGGGGTTGTCAGACACCCTATACAGGAGTGTGCCTGTTGGCATCAGGTCGGTGCCCCTTGAGGTCAGAGATCCCAGGGGAAGTAGCAGGCACCCATCTTTGCTGTTCTCCAGGCTCATCTCCCAGGCGCGGGGGAAAATCATATAAATAGAGCCTGAAGTGAGCCCCCAGCAAATCGCAGCAGCCCTACAGAATAGGGACATGACCATTGAAAAAACAAAGAAACAAACAAACAAATAGCAACAATAGCAGCATCAACAAAAAAAGTCCCCAAAAAAACCCCATCTGAGTGTCAGCAGCCTCAAAGACTGATACTAGAAAAACCTCATGAAGATGAGAAAGAATCGATGAAAAATGCTAAAAACCCAATAGGCCAGTGGGCCTTTTCTCCAAATGATCACAGCAAGAACACAGAACTGGATGGAGGATGAGATGCACATAGTGACAGAAGTAGGCTTCAGAAGTTGGTTAATAACAAACTGCTGTGCTAAAGAAGCATGTATTAACCCAATGCAAAGGAGTTAAGAACCTCAATAAAATACTACAGGAGCTGCAAACTAGAATAACAAGTTTAGAGAGGAACATAAATGACCTGATGGAGCTGACAAAAAGAACATGAGAACTTTGTGAAGCATACACAAGTATCATAAATCAACCACGCAGGAGACAGGAAATCAGAGTTTGAAGACCATCTTGCTGAAATAAGGCATGCAGAAAAGACTAGAGAAAAAAATAAAAAAGAATAAACAAAACCTCAGGGAAATATGGGACTACATAAAAAGACCAAACCTATGGTTGATTGGAGTACCTGAAAGAGACAGGGAAAATGGAACCAAGTTGAAAAACACACTTCAGGATATTATCCAGGAGAACTTCCCCAACCTAGCAAGACAGATTAACATTCAAATTCAGGAAATACAGAGAACACCACTAAGATACTCCATGAGAAGACCAACATCAAGACACATAATCATCAGATTCTCCAAGGTCAAAATGAAGGAAAAAAAGTTAAGGGCAGCCAGAAAGAAAGGCCAGGTGACCTACAAGGGAAACCCATCAGACTAACAGTGGACCTCTTTGCAGAAACCCTACAAACTGGAAGAGAGTGGAGGCCAACATTCAACATTCTTAAATAAAAGAATTTTTAACCCAGAATTTCATCTGACCAAACTAAGCTTCATAAGTGAGAAATAAAATCCTCTCCAGACAAGCAAATGCTGAGGGATTTCATCACCACCAGGTCTGCTTTGGAAGAGCTCCTGAAAGAAGCACTAAATATAGAAAGGAAAAACCAGTACCAGCCACTGCAAAAACACACCAAAATATAAAGACCAATGACACTACGAAGAAACTGCATCAACTAGTGTGCAAAATAACCAGGTAGCATCATGATAACAAGATCAAATTCACACATAACAATTTTAATGTTAAATATACATGGGCTAAATGCCCCAATTAGAAGACACAGACTGGAAATTGGATGAAGAGTCAAGATTCATTGGTGTGCTGTATTCAGGAGACCCATCTCACATGCAAAGATACGCATAGGCTCAAAATAAATGCATGAGGAATATTTACCAAGCAAACTGAAAGCAAAAAAAAAAAAAAAAAAAAAAAAAAAAAAAAAGCAGGGGTTGCAATCCTCATCTCTAACAAAACAGGCTTTAAACCAACAAAGATCAGAAAAGACAAAGAAGGGCATTACATAGTGGTAATGGGATCAATGCAACAAGAAGAGATAACTATCTTAAATATATATACACACAATACAGGAGCAGCCAGATTCATAAAGCAAGTTCTTAGAGACCTACAAAGAGACTTAGACTCCCACACAATAATAGTGGGAGACTTTAGCACTCCACTGTCAATATTAGACAGGTCAACGAGACAGAAAATCAAGAAGGAGATTCAGGACTTGAACTCAGCTCTGGATCAAGTGGACCTAATAGACATCTAAAGAACTCTCCCCCCAAAATCAACAGAATATACATTCTTCTCAGTGCCACATGGCACTTATTCTAAAATTGACCACATAATTGGAAGTAAAACACTCCTCAGCAAATGCAAAAGAATGGAAATCATAACAAACTGTCTCTGAGACCAGAGTGCCATCAAATTAGAACTCAGGATTAAGAAATTCACTCAAAACCACACAACTACATGGAAATTGAACAACCTGGGTAAATAATGACTCCTGGGTAAATAATGAAATTAAGGCAGAAATAAATAAGTTCTTTGAAACCAATGAGAACAAAGAGACAATGTACCAGAATCTTTGGGATATAGCTAAAGCAATGTTAGGAGGGAAATTTATAGAACTGAGTGCCCACATCAGAAAGCTAGAATGATCTCAAATTGGCAACCTAACATCACAATGAAAAGAACTATAGAAGCAAGAGCAAAAAAAAAAAAAAAAAAAAAAATCCAAAAGCTAGCAGAAGACAAGAAATAATTAAGATCAGAGCAGAACAGAAGGAGATAGACACACATACACACAAATTTCAAAAATCCAATTAATCCAGGAGCTGTTTTTTTTTTGAAAAAATTAACAAAATAGATAGACAGCTAGCTAGACTAATAAAGAAGAAAAGAGAAGGGAATCAAATAGACACAAATGATAAAGGGGATATCACCACTGACCCCACAGAAATACAAACTATCATCAGAGAATACTTAAAACACCCCTATGCAAATAAACTAGAAACTAGAAGAAATGGATACCTGGACACATACACCCTCCCAAGACTAAACCAGGAAGAAGTCGAATCCCTGAATAGACCAATAACGAGTTCTGAAATTGGGGCAGCAATTAATAGCCGACCAACCAAAAAAAGCCCAGGACCAGATGGATTCACAGCCGAATTCTACCAGAGGTACAAAAAGGAGTTAGTACCATTCCTTCTGAAACTATTTCAAAAAACTGAAAAGGAGGAACTCCTCCCTAACTCATTTTATGAGGTCAGCATCATCCTGATATCAAAACCTAGCAGAGACAAACACAAAAAAGAAAATTTCAGGCCATTGTTCCTGATGAGCATCAATGAGAAAATCCTCAATAGAATACTGGCAAACTAAAGCTAGCAGCACATTGAAAAATGTATCCACCACTATCAAGCCAGCTTCATCCCTGGACTGCAAGACTGGTTCAACATACACAAATCAATAAATGTAATCTATCACATAAACAGAACCAATGACAAAAACCACATGATTATCTCAATAGATGCAGAAAAGGCCTTCAATAAAACTCAACATCCCTTCATGGTAAAAACTCTCAATAAGCTAGGTATTGATAGAACATATCTCAAAATGGTAAGAGGCATTTATGACAAACCCACAGTCAATATTATACTGAGTGGGAAAAAGCTGGAAGCATTCCCTTTGAAAATCGGCACAAGACAATGATGCCCTCTCTCACCACTCCTATACAACATAGTACTGGAAGTTCTGGCCAGAGCAATCAGACAAGAGAAATAAATAAAGTGTATTCAAATAAGAAGAGAGAAAGTCAAATTGTCTGTTTGCAGATGACATGATTGTATATTTAGAAAACCCCATCGTCTGAGCCCCAAAACTCCTTAAGTTGATAAGCAACTTCATCAAAGTCTCAGGATACAAAATCAATGTGGAAAAATCACAAGCATTCCTATACACCAACAATAGACAAGCAGAGAGCCAAATCATGAATGAACTCTCATTCACAATTGCTACAAAAGAGAATAAAATACCTAAAAATACAACTAACAAGGGATGTGAAGGACTTCTTCAAAGAGAACTACAAACTACCGCTCAAGGAAATAAGAGAGGGCACAAACAAATGGAAAAACATTCCATCCTCATAGATAGGAAGAATCAATATTATGAAAATGGCCAACTGCCCAAAGTAATTTATAGAATCAATGCTATTCTCATCAAACTACCATTGATTTTCTGCACAGAATTAGAGAAAACTATTTTAAATTTCATATGGAGTCAAAAAAAGAGCGCGTATAGCCAAGATAATCCTAAGCAAAAAGAACAAAATTGGAGACATCATGCTACCTGACTTCAAACTATACAACAAGGCTAGATTAACAAAAACAGCATGGTACTGATACCAAAACAGACATATAGACCAATGGAACAGAACAGAGACCTCAGAAACCATACCACACATCTACAACCATCTGATCTTTGACACACCTGACAAAAACAAGCAATGGGGAGAGGATTCCCTATTTAATAAATGATCCTGGGAAAACTGGCTAGCCATATGCAGAAAACTGAAACTAGACCCCTTTCTTACACCTTATACAAAAATTAAGATGGATTAAACACTTCAATGTAAAACCCAAAATTATAAGAACCCTAGAAGAAAACCTAGGCAATACACATTCAGGACATAGGCATATGCAAAAACTTCATGATGAAAACGCCAAAATCAATTGCAGCAAAGCTGAAATGGACAAATGGTATTTAATTAAACTAAAGAGCTTCTACACAGAAACAGAAACTATCATCAGAGTGAACAGGCACCCTTCAGAGTGGGAGAAAATTTTTGCAATATACCCATCTGACAATGGTCTAATATCCAGAATTACAAGGAACTTAAATAAATTTACAAGAAAAAGACAACCCCATCAAAGAGTGGTCAAAGGATATGGTCAGACCAGACAATTCTCAGAAGACATTTATGTGGCCAGAAAATATGAATAAAAGCTCGACATCACTTATCATTAGAGAAATTCAAATCAAAACCGTTATTAGATACTATCTCATGCCAATCAGAATGACGATTATTAAAAAGTCAAGAAACAATAGATGCTGGCGAGTCTATAGAGAAATAGGGACACTTTTACACTGGTGGGAATGTAAATTAGTTCAACCACTGTGGAAGACAGTGTGGTGATTCCTCAAGGATCTAGAACCAGAAATACCATTTGACCCAGCAATCCCATTACCGGGTATATACCCAAGGAAATATAAATCATTCTACTATAAAGAAACATGCACATGTATGTTCATTGCAGCACTATTTACAATAGCAAAGACATGGAATCAACCAAAATGCCCATCAATGACACACTGGATAAAGAAAACGTGGTATATATATACCATGTTACACTATGTAATCATGAAAAGGAATGAGATCATGTTCTTTTTCAGGGAAGTGGATGAAGCTGGAAGCTACCCTCAGCAAACTAACACGGGAACAGGAATCCAAACACCACATGTTCTCACTCATAAGTGGGTGTTGAACAATGAGAACACATGGACACAAGGAAGGGAACAACACACACCAGGCCAGTTGTGGGCTGAGGGTCGAGGGGAGGGAGAGCATTAGGACAAATACCTAATGCATGTGGGGCTTAAACCTATATAACGGGTTGATAGGTGCAGCAAATCACCATGACATATGTACACCTATGTAACAAACCTGTACATTCTGCACTTGTGTCCCAGAACTTAAAGTAAAATAAAAGTAAAAAAATAAAAATACAATTTCATTGTATTAATCTATCTATAGCTACTTTAATTTATTTTGATAATTCCCTATGTTCCCACATTTAGATTGTATTTTCAGGATGATTTTAATAAATAGATCATTCCAGTTGAGCTCTATAACTAAACTTTATGAATCAATATATTTTGTAAATTGGTTGAGGTCATCAGAACAATTCTGTACTCAGCTGGAACAAGTCTTCATTGGTCCTCTTTATTGCTTTTGTCAACAGAATGTTGCATTGAAGTACAGATTGTTTTAAAGGTGTGTAATAAGCAATGTAATGCCTGTGACCATTTGCCCCAAAGATTACAGATTGCATTCACTATGATCACACATTGTAACACACATCTACATATACTTGTTCTCAGAATCAGCTATGTGATGTATTGGTTAAGCTAGAATCTGCAGGGGCAAGGCTAGTATAGTGAAATGAAAATTATCTGGCTAATTGTGATCCCTGATAGTATTAGTTAAGAGAATATAGTTTGGAGGGTGTGATAGATTGTGCTTTATTTTGGATCAGAGTTTTGTGTTTGTTGTTGCCAGATTATTGCTCAGGCCTCATTACCAGACATTCCTAGCTACTTTGACTTTGCCTAGGCAGAATTTACATTTCCTGGGAATCTAATCATTTTTTAAAATTAAATTTTGTTAATTAAAAAAATCACATTTGCTTTTTTAAAAAAGATACCATGACTTTCAAAATGATAGTGTTTTTATATGTATGTAAGTTTTCTAATGGTAGAAGAACACAGTTTTGCAAATATAATCACAGATAGGCAACTTGCTACTCTTTTTTTTGTTTGTTTATATGCAAAGGTGAAATTTTTGAAATTTCCCCCTTGCAAATGAACTCAGTAGTCAATCATTAGATATAAATGTATAATTTTCCAGTTTTTCCACAATCATTCTGATGGTAACTTTTGGGAAGCCCATATATCTAGCAGTAGCTTTTCAAGCATTGAAAATATACACAGCACTTTAATTCCTTCATATTCAAGTGTCCACTATATATATAAAATGTAATTTAAGACATAGAAACAGGACTTAAGTGAAGCTCCTGCTTAAGACAGGCACTTAACCATCTGGCTCTGAGCTGTGAAACAGGCACAGTGATACTATTTATCTCATATGGTTGTGGTAAGGAGTAAATGAGAACTCAAATGACAAAACTCAAATGACAAAACTATAAAGACATTAGTTATCTAAAATTTGGTGTTTGACTCTGAGAATACCTGACGACCACTGTTGTCCCAGCAAAACTGTGTCTGCTTTGTTTTTTCTCACAGCCACATCCAGTTTCTGTAAATTCCTTGTGCTGATGTAATTCAGTAGAGAACATCATCTTCACGGTCAGGTATAGCGAGTCAGCCGTAAGAACCTCCTCAGTGAAGAAGTGAGTCTCTTGTGTAAATCAGCACATCTTGTTCATTAACACAGCTCAGGATAAATGGGCCACAGAGCCAAGAGAATGTTGGAAGAGGTCCAGATTGCTCCAAATTCAGATAGATGGAAACAGATTGAGATATGTCTGGAAACTAGAGTCTGCCTACTAAACACTATGTGCTTTCCAAGCAATCACTGATTAGGAGAAAAAAAAAGTTAAATGCCCCTCCACCCCTACGAAGAAGTCTCAGATGAAGTGAGGCACATTGTCTCCCCTCGCCTTATACAGATCACAGGAGCACTCTCAAATAACCAATGCTGCATGCAATTTATTTTCTCTTACCCTCTGTTCTTCTGAATAACACCACTTGGCAGGAGGTTTTGCCACTGTCAGAAGGTTTGGGGCCTGAATGGTTAGCACGCTGACTCAGTGGAGATTTATCATGTAGAATAATTCATTGAGCCATATGTTCCAATGAATAAATACAGAACATTGTAAATACATCCACTGAATTTCTCATTTGCTACCAGAGGGAATCCATCTTTCACATATTCCAGCAGAGCACTTGACTGCAGATGTTAGAAAATATTTTGCTGTAACTTTTGTTCTGACTGTTCCCTCTGGTATGAGTTACCTGGTTTTTATTTTCTGCTATAGTCTAAGTTCTGTGCCAATATTTCATTTACATATACCGTAAGCACCCTTGGGTATTCTTGGGCTGATTATTTCCACCAAAATAATCTCTCTTGCCACTTGCCTATCTTAACAAAAAAATGACAATGTCTCTTATGCCACCTGTTTAGGCACTTGTTTCCATGTGATGCAGAAAAGAATTTGATTATAACTCTGATTTCAAGAAGCATAACAAAATGCTCTCCTAACTCTTTAAGATCTTTGATGCAGACTTAGTCTTGCTCAGATAGTCCAGTCTGTGTGCTCCTCTGTCTCCACCTTCTAGAACAAGCCTGTGGTAGCTCCCTCTGGATGACATTAAAAACAACACTTTAGATCTCAACTTAATGTCAGCTGAGAACGACCTCAGTGTCTAAATTTTGATTAGTCACCAGAAGGAGAGACAGTTAATACTGAAGTATGGGTACTTTTTAATTTAATTTAATTTAATTTTATTTTATTTTATTTATTTACTATTATTATTGCACTTTAAGTTCTAGGGTACATGTGCATAACGTGCAGGTTTGTTACATATGTATACTTGTGCCATGTTGGTGTGCTGCACCCATCAACTCGTCAGCACCCATCAACTCGTCATTTACATCAGGTATAACTCCCAATGCAATCCCTCCCCCCCTCCCCCCTCCCCATGATAGGCCCCAGTGTGTGATGT